>NC_000083.6:3038065-3338065 GCF_000001635.26 Mus musculus | reverse complement strand
AGACTGAGGAAGGCCATAAATTCAATGACACCCCAGGGGCTAAGGGACAGGTCAAAGCCAAGCATCTCGAGGAATGACACCCTGTCTCAAAAACAAAACAAAACCAGAAAACAAAAAAAGTAATAAATAATAATCAAAACCAGCCTGGCCTAGCTGCACAGAATCATAATTTGAGATGCTTGGCAGGCTAAGGCAAAAAGATCATAAGTTCAAGGCCAGCTTGAGCTACAGAGAGTTTGAGAGTGGCTAATAAGTTCTCTCTCAAAATAAAAGGCTGTAAAGGGGACAGCCGGTGTAGCTCAGCCGGTGTGTTTGCCTATCGTGTGCAATACAGCAGTCTCTATCCTAGTACCATCCCTCCCCACAAGTGGCCTTGAGAGGAGGGGCTCCACACTATGGGGGAGGTACAGAGAGAACCAGGACTAGAAACACAATATTGACAGGAACATGGCCTGGAGGAGAAGAGCACCTCTTTGAAATCATGGTCTCTGCTCAAACACTTCACGGTTCTTATTAAACACCCCCTTCTTTTCTTTCTACAAAGAAAACCCCTGAGTATCAGCCTGGCTATATTTACAACACTCCCCTTGGAGGATGCCCAAGGTCTACATTTGGTTTTAAAAGATGCTTCTTCCAACATGGCAGCTATCTCTAAAGGCCAAGACACACATTCAGAGGAGCCCAGCCCCTTGTTAACATTTTCCAAGCATACAGTAGCTATGTGCCACTTGGCACCCTCCACAATACCCTCCCAAAAGCACCCAAAGACTGCCAACTTCCCTGGGCTTTTACAAGAAGAATTCTTGAAAAAGCATCTATTTGCAGAAGAATTCCACTTCTACTGGGATGGCCGTCAAAAGTTTACTGTCTCCCGCAGGGAGCCGGCTGGTTTTTAGTGACTTGGCCTGATATCAAAATAGCTGCAATTAAATGGATTTGTGAGGGTCAGATGAGATACTCAAACAGAGGGTACTCCCCATGGAACTAAAATCATGCTTAGTACATGTTCAAGTTACATATGCCGCCCAGGGCAAATGGCTGTGAGACACAAAGTAGGTCAACGTAACTCCCTGCGGTGCTCACTAGGACAAGAAGACTCAGCTCAGAACAGAGCTGGGCTAAAGCAACTGTCCAGGCTGCTTAAAATTCGAGGCTCACACTCAGTGACTTTAATGGGAGACAAAGCTGAGAGTCCACAAGGACGACAAATCAGAGCGTTTGCAAAAGCTTTAGGATCATGGTGGCTCTACAGCTTAGGTGTGAGGGAGAAATCCACTCACTAGACGATGCCCTGTCTTCAAGGTTCCCATGCACCCCTTAAGGACAGGTTCATCTCAAAGACAGGAATACTTGGATATCATTTCGTGTGTCAGAGGGCTCACCGGTAACTAGCAAGGCCTGTGGAGATGGTTTCTAAACGTAATCAGGTTTTCTAGCTCTTCCCAAGGCTTAAGCACACAAAACCCATCAAGTGTACGCTGTCTGTGGAGACACTGGGGAGGATGAGCAGAGCAGGCCTGGACCACGTGGCAAGAGGCAGAAGTGATGAATGGGGGATCAGGAGGTAGGGGCAGAGGCAGGAAGGGAAAGGGACAGGGAGGACATCACCTAGGATAAAATTGGTCACCTGTGAGTCACAATAGTTTCATGGATTTGCTGCTCCAACACAACTGTAAAAATGTTAAGGTTGTCATGGAGATCTCTCTCCCTGTGGCTCAAATTCCTACCAACCACACATTCCTATCATAGATGAGTCTGCAGTCATTCCATATGAACACTACAAAGAGAGGTTGGGGGGCACACAAACTTCCAAGCCGCTATGCAGACCTTCAGCCTCCCAGTCATTACTTAGGGTATGTGGGGAGGCGGGCTCAATGGGCAAAGTGTTTTCCTATGTAAACATGAGGTCCATGTGACAAAGTCAAGTACTGTGGCAAGAAATAAAGGGTTTTTGTTTGGTTGGTTGGTTTTGGTTTTTGGTTGTTTTGTTTTGTTTTTTGGCTAACCTGGGCTATATAGTAGGACTGTGTCTCAAGAGAAAAAAATTAGGAGGAGAATATCACACACACACAGAGTTTATTACCTGTTAGACTATTTTGCCACCATAGCTCACACTTTAAAAAAACACAACTGTAAGGGGCTGGATAGAGGCCTCAGCAAAGAGGAACACTTGCTGCTCTTGCAGAGGACCCAGGCTCAGTTTCTATGGCATCTGTAAGAACCATCTGTAACTCCAGTTCCAGAAGATCTGGTACTCTCTTCTGGACTCTGTAGAAACCAGGCACACGTGTGGCATACTTACATATATTCAGCCAAACACTCATACACATATAGTAATAATTGTCTTATTAAAATGACAGTATGGGGCCAAAGAGGTGGGCGTGCCAACCTGACACCATGAATTCAGTCCCCTCAATGTGTGAAAAAAAATAACCCATGGTGTGTACACACCCCCCCTCAGAGGGGGTGGGTGAGGGTAAGTGAGAGCATGAAATAACAAAATAAAGGGACTGAGGAGACAGCTCAGTGGAGAAGAAAACTTGCCACACAAGGACCGTAGTCCAGAACCCAGACTCACATCATGGCTGCCTATCTGCCTATAAACCTCAGAGCTGTAAGGTGTGGAGCACATATTCACGTGTATTTACATGTACATAGAGGTCAGAAGTTATTCTTCACCTTAGTCTTTGAAGCTCTCTGATTTGGCAAAGCAGGCTGGACAGTGAGCCCCAGGGATCCCTCCAAGTCCACCCACCCCAGCACTGGGATCAGAAGCACAAGCCACCACGCACAGCTTTTTACACAGGTGCTGGGGATTCGAACTCAGGTCCTCTCAATTGTATGGCAAGCTCTCTACTGATTGAGCTATCTCCCTGGCCTTAAATCGAGTCATTTAACTAACCAGAAACAAGTTTTCCTCCCGAAAAAAAAAAATGGTTTGAACTAAATAATGTCTAAAGTATCTGTTGGTCCAAATTAAATAATTTTAATTCCATTAAAATTACACAGACTGACTTGGGACAGCCTTTCTTATATGCATCAGTGAACAAGATACACTCTATTGGACTATCACTATTGTTTATAGTTTACAAAAAAAATTGTAGCATCATCTGCTGGACACAGGTAACTGTAGCCTATAAATTACATTTTGAAACGATTCAAAAATGGTCCATGATCTCTATAAATGTATAGAGGATTTCCTTTAGACAATGGAAATGGCACAAGGTGTTCTTCAGTGTTGACAGTTGCATATTTGTACACCCACTCATTGATTGATTTCCTGAATATTTCTAGTGTTGGCTGTCAACTCAGTTTTAGTGAATTTTCTAACTCATCAGATTTACCAGGCCATCAAAATTCAGAGAGCTTAAAAAAAAAAAATGCCACCATGCAATGAGTGACATCTGTCCCCCACCCACATCAAGGCTCCAGCCACAACAGACTTGTTTGTAGGCCCAATGTCTTTGTACACTTACTAGATTAACAACAGCCAGGCACAGCAACATCTCTAAACAAATTTTGAGATAGGTAATTTTTAAAACTAAAATTGCATGGGAAGGTGGAGTTGAGGCAAAGCAAACTTCCCCATGCTGGTGTCCTTTGTCTTCACTGAAGCGGTTATTACAGTTATTACAAAGGCCTCAGTTATTACAGAGCCCATGTTCCTAAGCGGGCCAATATTTCTAAATGCCTCTCACTGTTAATAGTTATATTAATATATAGATATATTAAAATATAGATTTTTTCTTAGAGATCAAACATATCTCATTAGAAACAGTTTGAAAAGTTTCTGTTAAACCATAGATCAACCATTAGCATTAGCACGGCAGGCTGATCTTTACAAACTACAGGATCTATTGATGAACTGATGGAATGGCCTAAAACTCTACCACCCAGCTCTGCAAAACTAATCTATACGGCTGGGTCTTCATTATCTTATACAAGCCTCCACATAGATATCACAAAATAAATACATGGGGAGGAGATACAGGCTTTGTGCCTCCACACTCCCTCTCCAGGGAGTGTCCCTAAGACACATTTCGCATCCTTTATATATTTCTTTTTTTGTTGTTGAGACAGTCTCACTATGTAGCTAAGGAAACACTGGGAATCTCTTAAGAGCTGTGTTATTCTCCCCCTCGGGAAAAGAAGGCCTTTAAATGTTAAAAAATAATAATAATCTGCCAAGGGAGTGAAAATTCTATTCTAGACTAGAATCTGGATCTACTGATGCTCAGCTTAAGGGCAGTGCTGCTTCTCAACACTTCAGAAAAAAAAGGGGGTGGGGGTAACGATTTTAATGTCAACCTTTTCCTACTGGTGAGGCCACTCACAGAGTCACAGACTCATGCTCAGGAGCGTGCTCAGCGGATAGTGTGCCGCACAGACATGAAGAGCCTAGCTCAATTTCCTAGAACGTTAAAAAAAAAGGGGGGGTGGGCTATGCATAGCCACACATCCAGGTGAGCCTTTAATCTGAGTTCTGGGGAGACAGACATAGGCGGAGCCTTGGGGTTTATTAACCAGCCAGTCTAGTTGATTTGGCAAGCTCTAGGTTCAATGAGAGGCCTTGCACCAAAAAAGGGAGGGAAAAAAAAGTAGAGGGTTTGGAGAGATGGCTCCATGATTAAGAGAACGACTGCTCTTCCAGAGCACATGGGTTCAATTTCCAGCACCCACATGGTAGCTCACAACTGTCTGTAACATCCAGGAGCCGACCCCCTCACAGGCACACGTGCATGCAAAACACCAACACACATTTAAAATGTATTTTTAAAAAGTAGAGAAAAATTAAGGAAGCCATCTAACATCAACCTCTATCCTCCACATACATGTATACATATGTGCACCCTATCACACATGTAAACAAACACATACATGCCTGTACGCTTAAATTTTTTTTAGTGTCCAGATTTGACAAAGGCTCTCTGGGTCTTTGTTGAGACCATATCTTGTCAGGGTATCTTCAACCCATACCACATACAACTGACACCACCATTTTGCCAGCATTTTCAAAAGTTCTGGGCTCTACCTGGAAAGGATGCACCAGTAAAATAAGCAAACTAGTCCCTGTGTGATAGGAAGTCACCCAAAGTGGACCAGCATGGAGTGCTGGAGTAACAGACTTAAACTGCATACGAGAAAAGGACCCAAAATGCTCATAGGGAGGCCTCTCCTTGGCTCCATGGTCTGCTAAGAGAACCATAAAAGGCAAGAAAGACGAGCCCGTGGAAGAAAATGAATGACAGCAAAGAGAAAGGAAGCGGGAAGGAAGGAAGGGAAGGAGGGACAGAGAGAAGGAAGGAAGGATGGAGAGAAGGAAGGAAGGAAGGAAGGAAGGAAGGAAGGAAATAACTAATACTGCCCAGCTCTTTCCATATTGGCTTTCTTTTTTGTTTTGTTTTTTTTGTTTGTTTGTTTGTTTCTTTCTTTCTTTCTTTTTGTTTTTTTTTTGTTTTTTTGTTTTTTTTTTTTTTTGGTTTCGTGTTTGTTTGTTTTGTTTTGTTTGTTTTTCTAGACAGGGTTTCTCTGTATAGCCCTGGCTGTCCTATAACTCACTCTATAGACCAGGCTGGCCTTGAACTCAGAAATCCACCTGCTTCTGCCTCCCAAGTCCTGGGATTAAAGGTGTGCACCACCATGCCCAGCTTTGGGTTGCCTTTCTTTTGTTTTGTTTTTGTGTGAAACAAGGACGGCCTTCATTTCCTCCTCCTCATGCCTCCACCCTCTCCATCTCAGAAATCATAGGTATGTACCATCACACCTGGTTTGTGTGGTCAGACCCAGGGCTTTGCACAGGTTAGGCAGGCATGCTACCAGTGGAGTCACATGTCCAGGTCCCTGGCCCATAGGAAGCAAATGCTACACAAGAGCAAAGCTACGACTTTTACTGTGAAATGAAATAATGTGCGAAAGCTCATCATTCAGTTTTAAAGCCAGCAGGAGTCCTTGACTTTCACCTCTTTAAGGATCTGTTAGCCTGGTTCACAAACTGCTAACAAAAGACCCTTCAGCAATCTCCTTCCACATAATCAGTAATAGTAACTCTCAAAGTACTGCGTCCAAAAGACACATTCAGAAATCCAAACCCTGGCTGAAAAGAAACGGAAACCGGTAACCCAACACCAGGAAAATATCACCAATGCTGCGGGCCAGATTCTGTTGGCTCAGCTACAGGCCTCATAAATGGAAACCACACAGGCCAATCCCCAGCAAGATGGGAGTGCAGAGAGAGCTGGCCAGGGCCCAGGCCCATATGACTCAAGATGGGAAGAGCCTGCTGTTACTGGCCTCAATCATCTGTGGTTGGCACTTTCTATTCACTATTCTGTGATAATGCAAAATCCAGCTTTCAAATTGTAGGTAGCTTTCACTATGATCTCTGATTTGCTTACACTGGACATACATACTATGAAATTTCATAACGGTGTGAACCTGGCTGCCAATCCACTGTTACCTGCCTTCTGTGTGACTGATGTATGTGAACAACACAGATATTATTCTTCTGCAGGATTTCCTCCTCCCTGCCCTCTGAGTTCATTTCACCTCCACAGTTCTAGCATCTCCCTCCTTGTCCATCCTTAGACCTCACCTGCTACCTTAGTGGATTACACTTCTGGAAACTGGAAACGGACCTCTCTGGAAGTCGTGCCTCTCCAAACACACTGCAGATAATCTCTCCAAAGGGGACTTCTCAGCGTGCAAATCTGACCTCCCTGAGTATAATCATTGGCTCTGGGCATTGCTTATTGTTGCTCTCTACTGAGCACCTGAAGTTCTCTTACGTCGTAGCTCATGTTTGCAGCTTAACAGGACTGAATAACACACTGTGGCAGTATACTCAACCACTGTTCAATACTGAAGGAGAACTGGGTGTGCTATGTTCTCCTCCTCCAACACACACACCTCAGCCCACAAAGCCTTGCTTTTTAAAAAAAAAAATTATTCAGAAGGTAAATATGATACAAATACACAGGAAGCCTGTGCAATAGTCTCTGCTGCAGCTTTCTTGTCCTGATGTTTGCAAAATGCTTTCACACTCACGAGCTTGTGTGAATCTTCTAACAACTGAAGCTTCAGTGAGGGCACTCGAGGAAGAAGTGAGGTGGTCAAACAGGGACCCACAGGTCCAGACTACTTCCCATGTGCCTTTCAGTCCTGGCTTCTGGCTCCTTTCTAGAAAATAACCTGTAATAGAATAAAAGCATGCCTTCCCTATGGCCCATTCAGCATATTCCAATGTAGACAGATATACATCTCACCTGTGCGGATCCTCTGCCTTTTACTACACTTCAGGAATATGTGCACAAAGGTCAAGTTCCACCCACTGTCAACTCTAGAGAATTGTAGCTTGCTTCATATTCTGTAGTCCATTCACACATCTGTCCCTCTATTCAGGAGACACTTAGCAGCAGGCGACATTTGGTGCTGGCCATGGTCCTTGTCCTGAAATCTTAAGACTTACTCTATGTTTCCAAAATGTCCCTGAAGGCCTGCTGCCCTTAAAGGGGCTTGGATAAACAGAGAGACAAACCAGAAGCCCGTAAACTGAGAGCTCACCAGGGCTGTGCCTCTTTGAGAACTTGTTGACTGGGACAAGTTTCTGGCACTTGGTTTCTTTATCCACAAAATAAGAGAATGGTCTATATTATCTTATTGTTATTTCAATGTGAAGAGTCCCATACGATACAAGATTCCATTTATCCTGACAGCCACGGTGACATCTACCACATATATACAGCATAGCACGGTTTCATAAGTTTCTAAGATGATCCTGTACCTCTTGTAGCTGGAACAAATGCTTCTATCAATTATTTCACAAATTGATATGTTAACTACAAACCTGGAGTGTTTGTAAGATTCCCCAGCAAAGTACCCATACATCAAAACTGAATCGATATGAGTAGATTGTGGTGCTAAATTCTCCCACTGTGGGCACTAAATAAATCAGGCAAGACGCTCCTCTTACTGCCTCTTTACTTCTGTGATGCACCACTTTGAGGTGACTTAAAAACTGTCCCAAACAAAATACACCTTAATCCTATTTATTGACACATATTTATAGAAGCAATGTGTCTCTCAGCCTAACTTCCAAGTCTTAGACCAAATTTCTCCCCTAATCAAGATCAGACATGAAGGGCTGGTGAGATGGCTCAGTGGGTAAGAGCACCCGACTGCTCTTCCAAAGGTCCAGAGTTCAAATCCCAGCAACCACATGGTGGCTCACAACCATCTGTAACAAGATCTGACTCCCTTTTCTGAAGTGTCTGAAGACAGCTACAGTGTACTTACATATAATAATAAATAAATCTTTAAAAACAAAAAAACAAAAACAAAAAAAAAAAACCAAGATCAGACATGAAAACTTGAGTGCCTGGAAAGGTGGTTGGGTAAAGATGATCACATGATACATGGCTGATTGGTCGGGAACACTCATGTGATGCAAGGCTGATTGGCTGCCCATGGATCTACTCACACATCCTTCCCTGTGTACAAAGACATGTCTGAGCATCACTTGGACAGACAGATATAAACGCTGGATAAAGCACATTTCTATACCCTCCTTACCGACAAAAAATAAACAAATCTGCCCGTAAAGGTTTCTTTGTGGTGCTTATTAGATATATATCTTCTTTTGTCACTTGCCAAGAGACACTGATTTGCAGTGATCTGTGGTGAATCTGTGGTAGGGTGGGGCTTGAGCAGTGACCCACATTGTGTCTTTGAGTGACTTGCAAGAGGAGTCTTCTCCCAGTGTGAAAATGTACACCAGGGGCTTGGCAAATTGAATGTGAATTGATTTTAGACTCTGCTCTCCTGTTGGTCGGATTGACCTTGTACCACGAACAAACACGTGGGACCAGGCAAGGTTGACACGACAAAATATGTGTCCTAGTACAAGCACTGACAACTAGACAAGGAAGACGGAAAATGAAGCATCTTGGCGAAGATATTTGACTGACACATGATGGATGTGTGGGTAATCAACAGATGGAGAAGAGAGGAAGAACTGTGTAAGCAGAATGCTGGTTCCTTCAAGATACTGGCCTGGAAATGACAAGCTGCAGTGGGAAGTGTCTGGAGCAGACAGTATGCCTGCACTCCTAAGAGAGGAGAGAGAGGAGGGAGCAATGGCAGGCAGGGCCTCATTATCAAGCATCTGACATGGTATTGGGACTTTGCTTTGTGGTTTGGGTTTGTTGTTGCCTCTTTTTGGCTTGTGACAAGCTCTGAACTCATGGAACTCACCTGCCTCTGCTAATGCCCCAGTGCCAGGAGCTAGAATTAAAAGTGTGTGCCCCCATGTTGTACCTGAGATCATGTTTTGGGGTTTGGTTTTTGCTATGTAGCCTAGGCAGGCCTACAACAAAGCATCCTCCTGCCTCAGCTTCCTGAGTACTGGAACTACAGCAGTGCCCTACCATGCCCCTCCCTCAAGCATCTTTTATGGGATGTTAGACATGGAAGCTTGGGTCCTGTGGGAGTTTGCTTGGCTACTGTAAATAACAAACACAGATATACCTCACCATTATTTTTTTCTACCCATCAAAAAAGACCTTTGCCACCCTAAAGTAACAGGTTTCATTTTCCTTTCAGCTGAGCAGGAAAAATAAATCCAATGATATGAAAATGTGCTTTTAAATTCATCTTAATATTAGACTTTTGGAATTTTAAAAAAGATATGATAATCTTTTTTTTAAAAATCTTCTAATTATTAGGGTGTGTGTGTGTATACGCACGAGTAGGAGGAGGGGGAAGAATAAGAGGAGGAGGAGGAAGAGGAGGAGGAGGAGGAGGAAGAGGAGGAGGTGGAGATGGTAAGAAGGGAATCAGGTCACTTGGAGCTGGAGATACAGACAGTTGTGTGCCTGATGTGGGCTGTGGGAACTGAACCCAGCTCTTAACCACTGGGGCATTTCTCCACTACCACCTGGTCTGCCTGTCCCAACCGGCCCCTTGTTCTGTTCTGTTCTTTTCTCTTTCTTTCTTTCTTTTTTTGTTTTATGTTTTTTGAAACAAGGCCTCACTGTGTAGCCTTGAATAGCCTCAAACTCAGAGATCTGCTGGGATTAAATGTGTGCACAACCATGCCCAGCTAAAACTACAACTTAAAACAGGTGGGGGGGGGGAGGAAGGAGGAGGAGGAGGGGAGGAGAAGAGGGAGGGAAGGAAGGAAGGAAGGAAGGAAGGAAGGAAGGAAGGAAGATAGGAAAAGTAGTTGGAAAGCACATATGCACTCACGGGCTACGCAAACGGAAGAGGAGCAGATGGTACTCTACTCGCAGAGCTTGATCTGTGCCTTTAAGAAACTTGTAAGCCATTTTTAAAAAGCTCTTAAAAACCATTGTTTTCTATCTTGAATTGGAGACGTCAGGTGTTATCTGTTAAACGAGGACCACAGCGACAATAGAGAGAAATAGAGAGCGAGAACTGCCCCAGAAGAGAAGCTTGGACCTTCGCACTCACCGGAGTGTACACTTGTAGCACACCTAGTCTGCCTGGGAATGTCACCTAGCGGCTTCTCTTCCAGCAGCTGCCAGGGAACTGCAGGAAAATTTCCCGGGAATGGAATTATCTTCGCTAACGAGCAGCTTCCCCCACCCATAATATAAAGTTACCCTATTTTTCTTTTTCTTTTTTCTTTTTTAAAGTAAGGAGGGCCATAGAAGCAGCGCGTCCATATTAAGTTTCCGGTCTCAGAGATAAAAACCCCTCAATTTTACTCGCTACACTTTGCTGCTGGAAGAATGGGCCCTTTTCTTCCTGAACTGTTTGTGGTAAATACGATCCATCAGGGACACAATGTTGTCGGCTTTCACTGAAACTTGGCACCGCAGCCGGCGGGGAGTCGCGCGGGTCTAGGTGGTCGCAGGACGAGCGATCCTCGCCCCTCTTCCCAACCCCAATGGCCAAGCCAGGGATGCTCACATTCTCCCTGCTGCGCCCTTCTCCCCTGGACGCAAGGAAATGGGCACTGATGGGAATGGACGGCGCCGCCACCTCGCAACCTGGATGGCACAGCTGAACCTAATTGTACCCGCGCCACGCGTGGGGCAGGGCAAGACCTCACTTCGGAGTTTTCTGGAAAAGGATCCTGCCTTGAGCCAAGCTGGACAAGAGAGAATGCGAAACCGCTGAAGACTGCCACCCTCCTGGACGCAGCAAAGTGACCCCGCCGCGCCCCTGATTGCCTCCACAGCGGGCGGAGAGGACGGACGAGGCTGGCCCACTGGTGGAGGCTGGGACTGTGCTGTGCAGCACCCCACTGCAGGATCCCGGGAGCCTATGCGAGACGACCCAGACGCCCTCCCTCGCGTCCCTCCCTTCGGCGCCCTTACCTCGGTCCAAGTTTCAACACAGAGGACCGGTCGAGCCCGGCTCTGCGCCCCTGAGCGAGGCCCCGTGGGGACTCAGGGCACACTCCGCGAAGTTTTCTCCGTCACTTTGTTCTCCACTCGCTGAGCCGGGAAGGTCAAGGCTTCTCTAGCTCCGCACTGCCGAAGTGAGGCCAGATCGGCGGCCACACCTTCCTACGCTCCGCTCGCCCCGCCCCCGCCCGGACACTCCCTTGACACGCCCCGACACGCCCCTCAGAGTCACACACACACACACACACACACACACACACACACACACACACACCCGCCTCGCAAACCACGCCACGCCTCCCGGCCGGGACCCCCTTCTCCTGCTGGACTGACTCCACCGACACATTACATCCCCAGTAACCAAAACAGCTCTCAGATGGAATCTGCGAGCCAGCCAGTCGCTGTGGCCCAGACCACAAACTACAAAGCGCGCGCGATCCTGGCCCTTCCAGTGTGTGCTGCAAAGAAGTTTCCTCGGGTCCCACCCAGAGCAGCTCAGAAGCACAGGACTCCGTGTTAGAAGAGGCCACCCATCATCCTCCCCTTGGAGAGAGGCTGGGTGTGATAGCTGAAAGGCAGATGACAGGGTTGAGTTGGGTTTGGGATTTGTGAGGGCCTATTAGGCAAACCTGAGGGAGCCAGTGAGCCCACGTGAGGGGAGTGTGCTCCGCATGCTGGGACCACCATTCTCTCCTGTGACCTGAAGACTCCTCATCCGAGAGGTGAGAGAAGGGACAGGAATGTGGCCAATTTTCCTTGGGGAGAAGTCTACCTACTTTTTATGGCACCACAGACAAAACGAAGTAGGATTCCATCAAAATCCAACTTGGGGAACCAAGGAGTATAAATTATTGGACTTACTCACAGAGCAGGAGTGAATGTGGGTGACCTCCAAATCGGCCCCACCCCAGAATGGACTACTCATAACTGCATATTTAGAATCCCCCTCAGTTAACCTCTCATACGCTGTAGAATATGGGACCTCCCAAGACCGAGGCCGCTCTCAATTCCAGCTGGCTGGAGGGTGCAGGAGGGAATATCAAGGGAGGGGTCAAAGACCCTCTCCACCCAGTCCTTCTGTGAGGGAACACCAACGTTCAACAGGATTGATCTTGGGGGTCACCGCAGCTCTGAGGTCTACAGCGGTTTGTTACTATGGTTCCCCAAGATACAGGCATCAATGCAAGACTAGCTGTAGAGGGTCATCTTCATAGCACACGAATATGGAATTAAATGGGCAGGGTGCGTGTGTGTGTGTGTGTGTGTGTGTGTGTGTGTGTGTGTGCGCGTGCGTGTGTATGTGTGTGTGTGTGCGCGCGTGTGTGCACGTGTGTGTGCGCGTGTGTGTGCATGTGTGTGTGCACGTGTGTGTGTGTGTGTGTGCACGTGTGTGTGTACGTGTGTGCGTGTGCGTGTGTGTGCGCACGTGTGTGTGTGTGTGTGTTGCTCAGTAGTTAAGAACACTTGTGTTTGTAGGCAGCCGAGTTTCTATTCCCAGCACCCAGATAGCAGGTCACAACCATTTATAACCCCGGATCGAGGGGATCCAACTCCCTCCTCTGATCTCAGATGGCACTGGCATGGATAAAGGCAAAACACTCATATGCAGAAAAATAATTTTTTAAAAAATCTAAGCATGAAGGGAGCTGAGGAGAGAGCCAGATGACCCTCCATATGAAGGAGAGGAAAGTAGCCAACCTAACCTGAGATCTACAATCATGAGTTTTGTGACCTCACCATGTCTATATACATGTATATGCAATATACACTAAATAAATATATAAACACATTTTTTTTTCTGATTATAAAAGAAATGTGTGAGGCTGAAGACATGGCTCAGCCATTAAGAGCACTAACTGCTCTTCCAGAGGTCCTGAGTTCAATTCCCAGCAACCACATGGTGGCTCACAGCCATCTGTAATGAGATCTGATGCCCTCTTCTGGTGTGTCTGAAGACAGTGACAGTGTACTCATATAGATAAAGTAAATAAATAAATATTTTTTAAAGTAATGTGTTTGTACAACAGTACCTAGTGTTAGTATTCTAAGATTCGCCCCACAATTATCTGGCAACAGCCAGGTATGCCTGCTTTACTATAAAAGGGGCTGTTTGCCCCCTCCGCACTTTTTTTTTTTTGGTGGTCCTGGGAATTGAACTCAGGACCTCTGCTTGCTACGGCCCAAAGATTTACTTATTATTATATGTAAGTACACTGTAGCTGTCTTTAGACACACACAGGTGGACCTTCAGAAGAATAGTCAGTGCTCTTAACCACTGAGCCATCTCTCCAGCCCTCCTTACTTTCTTACCTTCTGACTCTCTTACACTCTCTGACCCATCTCTCCCCATTTCCCTCCCCCTTCTATCCTCTCCTCTCCTCTCCACTCCTCTCCTCTCCTCTTTTCTCTCTCTCTCTTTCTCTGTCTCTCCTCCCTTCCCAACTCCCCTCCCCATACCCTAAATAAACTCTATTCTATACTATATCCATCATATGGCTGGTGCCTCAGGCCTGCATAGGCACCCCTTCCACCTCATCATACCATGCCTCTACCAAACATATTCCTGGCTTTCTTTCCTTTTAATAAAACATAACATCTATGATCCAAATGGTTGCATCTCCCCTAGTGCTTCTAAAAACACTTCCGGAATGGGTAGGCATATTAATTTTCTTGTTGCTGTGACCAAATACATGACAAGAAGCAATTTAAGATAGTATGGATTTATTTGGGGTGATGGTTTGAAGGTGCAGTCCGTAATGTCCAGAGATGTAGGGTGGACTTGTTCATGGCTTGAGACCCAAGTGGGAACTAGTATATTCACACCTCTGTGAACCAGAAAGCAGAGATCTAGAAATGATGGCTGTCTTCCGGCTGTCTCTTTCCAGTCTGTTCAGTCTTGGCCCACTGTCAGTGGGCTGGTGCGGCCCCATCAAGGTGAATCTTCTCTCCTCTGCCTCTCTGAAAGCACATTCACAGACACACTCAGAAGTGAGCCTTCTAGAAGATTCTAAATCTAGTCATACTAACAGTGACAGTTGACTATCACTGTGAGTAACAACAGTCTGAGCCCAATCCTATGCCAATCTGAGTTTAGTAGAGAGAAGCCATAGAGAGATTTAAATCAATACAATGAAGTGTTAACCATTTGAGGCTTCTAGTCATGAGAAGAAAACCCAGTAGAAAATAGAGCTAGCAGGTGCCAGGACTCAAACTCCAGGCCTAGAGAGGGACTTCTTGGGGCTGCTATATTTGAGGTGAGTTTTGAAGGACTGGCAGAGGAGTGGGGTCTGTCTAGATAATGGACTCTGAGGCTCTGAGGTGTCAGGGAACAGCTAGTACACTCTGAAGGAAGGGCCTGAGTTCAGAGTGACAGGAGACAAAGACAGAGAAGCATGCAAAAGCCAGCCACACATGGGCCTACCGAGATGGGAAGAGCTTAGGACATTAACCCATCAACAAATGACAGCCTCGCAGAAGGGTTTAAGTGCCAGTCTGCTGTCAGCTGGAGGGAACATTCAAGAAGAGTCTACTTGGGAGACTACTGGGAAACTAGACCACACTAGTGCTCTAGACAGAGTTAAACTTGGATACTTGGAAATAGCAGGTGTGTAGAAATCATGTCTAGCCATCACCTGGCTGCTAGGCCCTAGATAGACACTATGGACTGAAGAGAAATAGAAAAGGTGAAGGCAAGTTAGCAAAGAGTACTGGGAAAGGGCCAGGGAGAAGAGAGAAGCACGGAGTGGTACTGAGGCAGTATCCTGCTGACCTTCAGCTCATCAGCTTGCCTATGGAACACAATCAAGACCATCCGCTGTTGATGCTAACTTCCTATTTCCACACTGGAAGAGGGAAGGACAACATGAAGGTTTAGAAAGACTGCCCCACTCTCCTGACCACCTCCTCAAGTCATAGCCATCAGGGCACCCAAGCCACTCAGTTATTCAATCTGCACTAAAACTTAAAAGAGATTGACTCAATACCACCACGAGCTACCCCTCTGACATCTCCTTTTGCAGACCCTTCATGCTTAATATGCTTATACAGATTCTAGGGAAGGAGAAAGCCAGTGTGCTCTCTTACCTCCAGTAACTCAGAACACTTTCTGACACATAGAACATGCCTGGAAATATTTGCATGACAAATTTTGTTCCTGTAAGTTATTCAAGCCAAGGTCAAGCACCGTGGTTCACATGCATAATCTAAGTACTCAGGAGACTAAGACAGATGGATAGAGAGTCTGAAGCCAGCCTGGGCTACATTAGCCAGACTCTATTGAGAGGAAGGGGGAAAGAAGAGAGAGAACACACAGGGAGCAGTTAAATTAAACAAGATGCACACACACACGATTACATACATATACACACACACACACACATATATAGGTATATATATGATGTGTAGCTGAGCAGTGTAGCCAGGTATTTGTGAATTCATGCACAGGAAAGGGTCCTTTTTTCTTTCTCTGGGACTTATTTAGCAGTTTCCCTCCTTCCAGCTAACAAGACCCTAGGATCTCATCTATGTGTCCTTCGTGGGCTATTGAAGGCAATAAAAGCACCTTGTAATGTCACCATCCTATGAAGAAAGGCCCATGCTTCCTCCAGGACCCATGGAGCAGTGTGATATCATCTACAGGCTCCGTGCTCAGAAACTCTACAGCTGATTTCAGTAAAAAACTCACGATGTTTCAAATACACTTACCATTTGTATTGGGCTGTGTTCGTGTGGCTCAAAGGCTAAAGGTTGAACACATCTGAGGCACTAGGCCAATAATGGCTCAGACTTATTACTGCTACAGAGAATCCTCCCTAGCCAGGACCAGTACCATACCTACCCTATCCCTGACTGGAGAGCATCCTCATGCATCTCAAAGAAGAAACAGATCTCAGATCTCCGCAGATCTCAGCAGCCGCTAGGAAAATGCACGCCATTCTTACATCGTAAGTGGACGGAGCTTTATGTTGTCTGGATTTGTAGTTTTGTGACAGGGCTTCACTGTGTAGTCTAGGCTGGCCTGGAACTCAATACATAGCCCAAGCTGGACTTGAACTCATGATCCTCTTGCCTCTGCCTTTAGAGTGCTGGGATTATAGGGGTGTATCAGTGGCTTTATTTATGAGGAGGCTTTGAATGAAGCAGTGTGAATTGCCCATACATCAGCCTGGCCTCTGGGATGCTCGGACATAGATAGCCTGAGTGCACAGAACTTGAACTAGAACTTTTACCCCACAAGGGAAATTCTAGAAACAGTAACTTATACCACGGACTGTCTAAATGAGTGAGGGTAGACCTCAGTGCCATAAAGGAAGAGTTGTGAAGAATGGTGACTCCAACTTATGAGTGCTGGGATTACAAATGCACACGACCACAGTGTACCGCCACACCACCATGCACCGCACTTTTCTTATACTTTGCTGGGAATGGAGTCCAAGATTTTATGCACACAGGGCAAGCCTAAGCTACACCCCCATTCTGCCTCCTCATTCTCTATTTAAATGTTATGCTCTCACACATAACATAAATACATATTGGATTAACTGATGCCTAGATTAACAAATCTTATTGTTATAAATTTGGACAATAACACTTTGAACAATAACTTTGATGTAATTATCCAAAGTATTTAATTATAATTTTATGTAAGCCACAAAAACGAAAAATCTAGTGGAGACTTTTAAGGATTCCTCCCCCTCCTCCCCTTTTTTGAGACAGGGTTTATTTGTGTAGTCCTGACTGTCCTGGAACTTACTTTGTAGACCAGGCTGGACTCAAACTCACAGAGATCTGCCTGCCTCTGCCTCCTGAGTGCTGGGGTTAAAGGTGTGCACCACCACCACCCAGCAAGCTGAATACTTTTCTATGGAACTGGCTGAAAGGTGGTATTTTATTATATCCTGTAAACAACAGTGTGATCATTTTAATTAGAATGGACCCTATAAGCTCATTTATTTAAATGTCACACTGTCAAATATCAGCTTTGACACCACAGGGTAAACTGAGGCAGACAGTGAGGTATGACATTGGCAAAAGAGTCTATGCTAATAGCAAAATGCACCACCCCTACCCCTCCCACTTTCCATCCCTCACCCACTCCTTCCAGCTCCCTTCCCCTCCCACTCCACCAACCCTATCCCCCTCAACAGCACAGGTGATTTACAGGGTCAGTACTGTAGACTGAACAAAACTTAATTATCTGGGGCCAGCAGGAATGAACGGCAAAAAGCTTTGAACTCTTTTAACTCTTAAGAGGCAGGTGAGAAAGAAGAGGATGGGGAGAAAGTCACACACACACACACACACACACACACACACACTGGCACATACACATATACCCATATGTGCATGTATGCAGACATATAGATATACTGTACATACATATAGACAAACAGACATTATACATATTACGCATATACACATTTGGTGAATGGAGCAGAGCCCCAACAGCCACACTTTATTTCTTCTCTCAGCCTTTTCATACCTTTTTAGAAAAAAATTCTCTATGTGAGAAAAAAATTAGCTCATAGATAAAATGTTATGCAAAAGGGAGTTACAGATAGATGTCCATAGTAAGTTCAAAGCTGCATTTCATTCTATAAGCTCATTATAAGTTCAAAGCAACAGTTTCACAGGGCCTTGCTTTATCATAGCACACACCTATGGCCTCTCATCCTTGGACCTGACCTAGAATTAATGTTTTTCCTTTATCACATATCTGTCCCAAACCTATTTCTCTTCTTAGTACAATTTATGAAAGCTCCTTGTTTTCCTTATTTTGCACCTTTACTTACTATTCTATGAGGAAGCAGCATACTCTATTCTTGATTCTAACTTTATTATATCTTTATAGCAAAACAACTAAAACCATCTCCTTAAATTTTCTTCTTAAAATTATTTGAATCAAATTAGGAATTCCATCAAGTCATTAATTCATCTCAACAGCATTAATTCATGAAAGTTCACCTTCATGTTGATCTGCAGGAAATGTGCCCAACAGGGTGGGCTCTCACGAAGGAAGTAATCACACCAGGCTATAGGCAGTGAGGGTCTTCTGGTGTCCACTCACACTGAGACAAATAAGTGAGGAGTTTGGCAATGACAAACATGAGAAAGCACATCAGCCGCAAGAAGCAATCCCGAGACAAAGTCTCTGGGGCTGTGCTTCACCAGAGTGCACCCATTGCAGCTAAGTAAGGCGGTAGGCTGTCTCTAGGGAGCTCACTTTCCCACTGCATCTCTTCCTGTGTGGCATTCACATCCCACAGTTGGTGGAAACCTTTGGGAAGGATTAAGAGGTGTGGTCTTAGAAGAGGTGTAGCCTTGGAAGAGGTGTGGCTTTGTTGGAGAAGATTGTCACTGGGGGTGGACTTTGGGATTTCAAAAGCCCATGCCATCCATCTCTCTCTCTCGCTCTCTCTCTCTCTCTCTCTCTCTCTCTCCCTCTCTCTCTCTCTCCCTCCCTCCCTCTCCCCCTCCCTTTCCCCCTTTCTCCCTCCCTAAAACTTGTGGGTATTTAAAGCTTTCAGTTACTGCTCCAGGACCAAGTCTATCTACTTCTGGCCATGATAGTCATGAACTGACACTGAAACTGTAAGCAAACCCCCAATTAAATGCTTTCTTTTATAAGTTGCCTTACTCGAGGTATCTCTTCACACTCAGAACAGTCACTTGGGCAGACAGTTTTAAAGAGAAAAAGCAGAAAATTTGTTGATAGCTAACTCTTTAAGTCTTGCAAATGATCTCCTTCCCACCTCAACCCCTGCTCCCTCAGCAGATTGGGCTATGCTTGGATGTTTCATAAGACTTCTGTGCCATTTTACATGTTTCCTACATGAAATCGCCTACTAAAAACAGACAAACAACCCACTTGGGACAAATGAGCAGCTCTGAGAGAGACGAAGCTGACACTCAGGACTAGGAGCTGTCACTGTCCTCTCTTTCTTATCCCACACCACTTTATCTGGTACTTGCAAATGCATACTCATCCAGCAGTGGCCACAAAGAAATGCTAACCCCATGGAGAATTCCTCAAAAAGTCTGACCCAATTCATCATTTATAGAAAACAACAACAACAACTTGGTGTGGAGTTTTGTTTTTATTAAGTTTGGTTTGGTTTCTTTGAGTTGGGGTGTCATGTAGCCCAGGCTAGCCTCCAAGTCACTACTACAGCTGCAGATGGTCATGAACTCCTGATCCTCCTGCATCTGTATTCCAATTGCTAGGATTTACCTGGCTTTATCTTTTCCCCAAGACAGAGTCTCATGTAGCCTAGATTGGCCTCAAACTCATTATGTAGCCAAGGATGGCCTCAAATTCCTGATTTTCCTGCCTCTACCTTGCATATGCTGATATGACAGGCATGTATGGCCAGGGATAGAGCCCAGGGATCCCTGTTTAGGTGCTGCAGATGAAGCTGCTAAGCACACCTTCTACCACCAAGCAATATCACCAGCCAGAAAGTTCTGTGTTGATTGAAAAGGAGCCCTACATGGATCCAAAACCTCACTACTCTCTAAGAAATGACACCACCCAAGCTCACAATTCCCAATGATCCCTGACAAGCAGTTGGTGGGACTTAAAGGCTGCGCTCCAGTCCTCCGCACTTGGTGAACACACTGAGGATGGGTCAAGTTCACCCAATGATGAGGGAAGCCATGCGGCAGAAATCCCTCTCCTCCTCACAATGAAAGGGAGGTTATAGCAGCATATAGCAGCAGGTATATAAAGAAGGATCCTGGAGGTACATGGGGGGGGGGGGAGTATGGAGGCTCACTGTTAGCCTGAGGGCCTACCAGCTTGTGCTACATAAAGATACAATTGAACAAGCAGATGGCTCAGGGTCAGAAAAACCTCAACCCCACCACCCCAAGTGTCTCCTTCATCTATGACTTCTGCAAAAGATTCCATATTAGTTTTAATTTCTCATCTGATAGTTTTACCTGTACAAAAGTGGTCATGGGAACTGAGGACATAGCTTAGTTGGTAAAGTGCTTGCTAGCATGCATGAGGCCCTGGGTTCAATCCCCACTACTGCATAAAGAGGTTGTGCTGATCTAGCAAGCCCATGGATGAATTGACAAGCTGTCTTCAGCCTTCTTGGGTCCATCTTCAATCCTTCAAGGAGACTGACAGTCTCCTTGAGAGCACCACAGCCAGGAAGCCAGCCATGGACTCTCAGACCCATTCAGAAGCTATGAACACTTGATGATGAGGGATTTCCATACCCAGATGACATACAGACCCTGAAAATGGTGGTTTACATGGGAAGATGTCACTGCACAGGGTCATTTCAGCAGTTTCCTTTCCACTGAGACTTTGGCCTGAGTTTCTCTTTTTGTTTTTGTTTTTGTTTTCTGAGTATACATGATTATTTTATGTATCTGTTTCTTGGTTTGTATAAATCTTGACTCAAGCCAGTTTCAGCTAGCTTAACCAGGCCAGGACCAGATATGCAAATGGCTCCAGACACTTGCAAGACCCAGGGTAAAAGATGTCAGAGTAGATGTCAGTTTGGGGGGAATCTCCAAATGGAGAGGGACAAATCATAAATCACACTGTGCACGGGGGTCATGCAAATCGGAAGGTGACAAGTGGCAGGCCTCTAAGGAAAAATGAAGCACGAAGTCCAAGTTTAATATAAGTTATGAGAATAGGCATACAAATGTCTTTCTCCACAACTAAACTTAGCTTGCCTGTCTGTTTACAGCTAATAGACTATATTGTTTGCTAAGACTTCCAGAATTAAACTGTAGCCAGCAATAGGAACATGTTTTCTGCATGCCAGCAGTGTGATCCCTGGGGACTGGCTTTGCTCTGATTGAGGTTCCCTGGGGCAGCCTGGGCTGTGCATTGCTAGTGGCCTCTGGAAGTTTCAGATGACTCCTGGTGTTGGTAGATAAATGCCTCCAGTCTCTGTCTCCGCAGCCGTGAGGTGCTCATCTCTCTGCATGGTCTGTGCAAGCCCTGTAGTCCAGAGCTCCACTCCAGGCCCTCGTCTGGCTTCTATACTCCCACTGACAATTCAGGAGCCCTGCCAGTCTCCCTCACCTTCTTTTCTCTCCACGTGGAAATGCAGTGAGATGAGAGCATAGACGAAGTGTTCTTTTGGTTTTGTTTGTTTGTTTTGAAGCAAGGTCTCAAAGTCATTGAATAGTCATGACTAGCTTTGAATGTCTAATTCTCCTCCAACCTCCCAAGTGTGGAGATTACAGGCATATGCCACCAGACCTGGATTTTCTTTTCTTTTCTGTTTAAAAAGAATTCACTTCCCAAAGAGGCCCACATCCTCTCAGGACTAATGCTGAGGATCCCGTTTTAATATTCCCAAATATTGTTTTCCCTGTCATTGTGTCCCCATTCTTGTCAACAAGACTCAATTGGGAATCACAGGGAAAGTCAGAAGAGCAACCATCTATCTCTTCCTCCCCTTATCCCTCCCCTTGGTTCCAGCCCTGAAAATGAGGTCATCTTGGTGCATACCCACAGAACAGCATGGCTCTCTTTTGGAAATGGTCTGAATGACATTCTTGGGGGACCAACCCTTAACACAGAAGGACAAAGATTACTTTGTCCAATTTTTCTGATATGAAAAACAAATGGGGATACAAATGAAATATCAAGTGGACACACTGCATAGGTGTCTAGTTGTTATAGAGCAACCCTGACTGAGATGAGGAAAGGCAAGGTTGAAGAGGGACCCCAGCCTGCAGCTTCTGTTTCACAGGGGTGTCTGACAGCAACAATGTTCCATGATAGTCAGGGAAATGATATCTCCACCAACTACATCCAGTAAAAGTCTGGCCTGGGAACAGAGGCTGTGAAGATGCAATTAATTCAAAAACAAACTGTTGCAGTTAGGGGGAGAAAAGGGGACAGTGGCCACTGTAACTAAGAAGATATCAAACAGCTAATGCACACAAAAGGTACTCCAAGGAGCAGGTGGAGAGATGCCTCCCGATAAGGCTCGCAACAGGGATCACAAACTGAAGGTCCTCAGATGTGGGGTTTAGGGCCCTCCAGCTTTCCAGCCAACCTCGGGGCTCTGCTGATGGACTTATACACACATCTTCATTACCTCCTACTGCAGTCAATCAACCAAGGCATTACGTACCCTGGAGACATTAGAATTTACAGCGCTCTTTCATTCAACATGGAAAACACTAAGACAGCAAATTCCTCCTCAGCACCCAGCCCAAGGGCCATGGCCATCACTCCAGATCTGACCCTGCTGCGGTTCTTATCCCTTTTGTTTTGAAATTTACTTGCTGCCTAGAAACCTCTGGGTGTTGGCAACTGCTCTTTGACACTAAGTCCATTCCTGGAGGTGTCACACCAGAGAGGAGAGGCCCACACCTTGCCTTCCATTTCTTTTGTTTTTTGTTTTTGTTTTGTTTTGTTTGCTTCTTCTAAAAAAGCATGGCATGGTCTCTTGAGTAATAGTAATTGCTTAAAATCATCTTCTGACAGACGGATAGCAATACATGCTCTCCTTCTGAGGCTCTTGAGATGATGAAGGTGGGCAGGAAATGAAATATGGCTTAGCCTTTTTTTTAAATGTATTTTTTATGTATGCTTGTTTTTCCAGTCAGAATCTCACATGGACCAGATTGGCCTTGGACCTTCTCTATGTAGCCAAGGACAACCTTGAATTCCCAGTCCTCCCAAGTGCTGGATTAGAACCTTGCACTCAGATCTTTTATTTTTATGTTTTGCAATAGTGTCTCACTCTATAGCTCAGGCTGGCCTGGAGCTTGCCACATCCTTTCTGTCTTAGCCTCCTGAATGTTGGGATTACAGATGTAAGCCACTAAGCCCGGCTTGGTTTAGTTTGTTTTAATAGAAGAACATGTCAAGTTTAAATTGCTTAAGAGTTCATTCCATGAGCATGCCACTGAACACAGCGGTTTGCCTGAACTTGGCATGCACTCCAGCATGGCTCCTGTCAAGGGTTCCAGACTTTAGGGCAAGGACTATCGGGGCCACTTAAAAAGCATGAGCAATTTGGAATTGCTGAAAATAACTACTGCTCAAACTGTGCTTTTAATTTATTTGTACAAAAAAAAAAACACACACACACACAAACTATTTTCTGGGGGCTTCTTCAGTTGTACATTCTTCTATTGAAAGTTTGGGTTCACGCGAGACTTCGCCCCAGCCGATCTCCGACTTTCTTCACACCGGGCCCCGTGGTTTGCCACCGCCTTCTCGAGCCTGGCGCGCTCCGCCTCCGAGGGAGCGGGTGCGGGGTGATCGTGCGAGACCCCGCCGAGTGCCTCAGCCAGCGGCGAGCAGAAGCGGCCCGGGAGCGTGGCTGAGTGCGCCCTGTGCGCAGGCGCGGACTCCGCTCCCCGCCCCGCCCCCTCCCCCGCCTTCCCCGGGCTGCGGTCGAGGCCCGGCGTGAGGAGCAGCCCAGCGCGCCGCGGGCGGATGGAGGAAGGCGCTTCCCCGTCGCGCCTGAGCTGGTGCACAGAAGGGGCCAAGGGGCCGCGCTCTCCCCGCCAGAGCCACAGCATGGTTGACTATATTGTGGAGTATGACTATGATGCTGTACATGATGATGAGTTAACTATCCGAGTTGGGGAAATCATCAGAAATGTAAAAAAAAAAAAAAAAAAAAAAAAAAAAAACCTACAGGAAGAAGGATGGCTAGAAGGAGAACTAAATGGGAGATGAGGGATGTTCCCTGACAATTTCGTTAAGGAAATTAAGCGAGAGACAGAACCCAAGGATGACAATTTGCCCATCAAACGGGAAAGGCGAGGAAATGTAGCAAGTCTTGTACAGCGAATCAGTACATATGGACTTCCAGCCGGAGGAATTCAGCCACATCCACAAACCAAAGCTATTAAGAAGAAGACAAAAAAGCGTCAGTGTAAAGTTCTTTTTGACTACTCTCCACAAAATGAGGACGAACTGGAAATGATCGTGGGGGATGTCATTGACGTCATTGAAGAGGTAGAAGAAGGCTGGTGGAGTGGAACCCTGAACAATAAGTCGGGACTGTTTCCCTCAAACTTTGTGAAAGAATTAGAGTTCACAGAGGATGGTGAAACTCACAACGCTCAGGAGGAATCAGAAGTTCCTTTGACTGGCCCTACCTCACCGTTGCCATCTCTGGGGAATGGGAGTGAACCTGCTCCCGGATCAGTTGCACAGCCAAAGAAAATCCGAGGAATTGGATTTGGAGACATCTTTAAAGAAGGCTCTGTGAAACTTAGGACAAGAACTTCCAGTAATGAAACAGAGGAGGGGGAAAAAAAAAAGCCTTTCATCCTACAGTCACTGGGATCTAGAACTCAGAATGTGGAGGTAACAAAACCAGACATTGATGACAAGATTAAAGCTAAGGAATATTGTAGAACATTACTTCCCTATGCAGAAATCAATGAAGATGAACTTACACTTAGAGAAGGGGAGATAATCCATTTGATAAGTAAGGAGGCTGGAGAAGCAGGCTGGTGGAAGGGTGAACTGAACGGTAAAGAAGGAGTGTTTCCACATAACTTTGCTGTTCAGATAAGTGAACTAGATAAAGACTTTCCAAAACCAAAGAAACTACCTCCTCCTGTAAAAGGTCCAGCTCCAAAGCCTGACCCATAGCTGCAGAGAAGAAAGCTTTTCCTCAAAGGCTGAGGAAAAGATGAAAAATCACTGCTAGAACACAAACCTTCTAAACCAGCTGCTCCTCAAGTCCCACCCCAAAAGCCCACTCCACCCACCAAAGCCAATAACTTACTGAGGTCGCCTGGAACAGTGAACCCAAAGCGGCCAGAAAAGCCAGTCCCTCCGCCACCTCCAACAGCCAAAATTAATGGAGAAGTTTCTACAATTTCTTCAAAGATTGATACTGAGCCAGTATCAAAACCAAAGCTAGATCCTGAACAACTGCCACTTACACCAAAATCAGTAGACCTTGATGCCTTTGTAGCCAGGAACTCAAAAGAAACAGATGATGTAAATTTTGATGACATAGCTTCCTCAGAGAACTTGTTACATCTCACTGCTAATAGACCCAAGATGCCTGGAAGATGACTGCCTGGCCGTTTCAATGGTGGACATTCTCCAACCCAAAGCCCAGAAAAAACCTTGAAGCTACCAAAAGAAGATGATAGTGGCAACCTAAAGCCTTTGGAGTTTAAAAAGGATGCAAGCTACTCTTCAAAGCCATCTCTTTCAACACCTTCAAATGCTTCTTATGTAAATACAGCTGCTTTCCTAACTCCCGTTAGAACTCAAAGCTAAAGCAGAAGCAGATGATGGGGGAAAAAATTCCATGGACAAACTTAGAGCCCAGATTATTGAATTATTGTGTATTGTAGATGCACTGAAAAAGTATCATGGGGAAAGAACTGGAAAAGCTACGCAAAGAATTAGAAGAAGAGAAGGCCATGCGAAGTAATCTAGAGGTGGAAATAGCAAAGCTGAAGAAAGCTGTTCTGTTGTCTTGAGGTGGTGTGGACCCAGTGTTCCTAATGATCCATCAACTTACCTGACTTGTTAAAGACAACAGATATGGTGGTGTGATGAAGAAACAAGAGGACATAAACTGTGACATCTACCGAAAAGTTGGAGGTGACAGGTTTTTTTATATATATTTTGTTTTGCCAATATGAAAAAAAAGAAGAGGCCTTATTTCTTACTGTGCTGGGATTGCAAACATTTCTATTGTTTGCTTAAATACTACTGAATCTGTATAAAAAGGAAAAAAGTTCATAATAGTTTTTTTATTGAAACTTGTATTATTTTTAAAGAGTTCTATACTATAAATATCATAATATCTTTACAAATAAGCTGTAAGATAAACTACTTGAGAAGGACAGGCTAGCTTTATAGGAGAGTCACTGCTTTCCTGTACTACATAGGGCATGACCTTGTATACATACACTACACCACACACACACACACACACACACACACACACACACACACACTTTCCTTTTAGCTTCTTACCCAGGATTACACTGCTGTGCCTGTTTGTCTGCAGTGCTGTTTGTACATTGGGTGATAAAATAGGAGTTCCTAGTTACTAGGTTCCTCACCCATGCATATTTAATCATTAATGAAATAATAACAATAAATCCAACTTCTAGAGTGTTCTATAATGCTCACTATAGGATTCATTAAAGGAAGCTAGTTAAACTGTACTGGATTAATCTTGAGAAAATAGGAGCTTTGTTCTAAATTCATGTGGCCTAAGAAATCTAAAACTGTCATGCTAATTCTTATTTGTGTCTAGACACTGCAGCACATGTAGAATATGTAAACACCAGCCATATTGTTGTATTCTTATGCTCATTCTACAGTCTAAAATATTACTCATTTCATTATCTTGTATTTAATTCATTGTACCCTTTCTTTAATTTTCACTAATGATAATCTTAGGAAACAAACCTAAACCCAGATATTTTCAAAATTCCAGAATGAGGTTCTATATTTGGAAAGCTATTATGTAAACACTCAGGTTTTAGAGGCATAATTTATCTAATAGAACAAACTAAGTTCCTAGAGATATTTTGGACTGTTACTTAGGTAAAGTGAAAAAGAGTATTAGTAATTGACCATATTGAAAATCATTCCACAATGGATGTTGAGCCATTTATTTAGCATCACAATCAACAGTTGAACATCTTAGACTGGCCCAGCCACTATCAGGGCGGTATGGCTACAGACCAAGTGAACATAAAAATGTTGTATCTGTAGGGCGACATGTTTAAAAACACAAAGGTTAATTTTAAAAAGTGAAATGTTTTTATTTGTTAAAAAAAAAGTTAGGCTTTAAGCTTTACTTTAGAAAATGAATGTCCGATTGTAAATTATCATGCTTAAAAAAAAAACAAATACATTTTCTTTACATTTTAATCTTAAAATAGAAAAAAATTTAAAGTCAGATTTCTTGTGTTACTTCAAGTAAAATAGAGCTGAAGTAGAAAATAATAGAATGCCAGCACAAGGTTACACTTGATTAGATTCTGGGGAGAGCTAATTGTACATAGAGTGTACATTGTAGGTGTTTTGACACAGGAACTTATATCCCAGGCTGGACTTAACCTTGTGATATAGCAAAAATTGTCTTAAACTTCCGGTTTCCCTGCCTCTGCCTTCCAAGTGCTAGGATGACAGGCATGCCCAGTGTGCCTAGCCTTTTTAACCATTTCAAGTCTGAGCTCATCTAATGAGAGGTTAGTGATGACCAAACTTCTCCATTTTATTTTTAAGTAATTAGTCAAATGAAGTATTTGCTTCTTATTAATGTAATGACAGTCCTCAGATGACAGTGGCCTTACCCTAAGTATCATCTCCTGCTTTCCCCACATTCTAGAAATGATCTCCTGCATTCCCAAAGGGAGGTTTGTCTCCACCCACACTGCTGGGAGGGAAAGGTGTAATAACAGTAAAAAGTAACATACACAGTCAACAGTAGGGGAGTGACTATGCTTTCTGGACAAATGTGTAACCCATAGATACTAGTTAAAATGTAAGAAATTAGAAAAGCAGATAACTAACAGAAAAATGAATTTATGTGTTATAAACACAAGTAAGAAAAACAGAAGCACAACCCCTTATTGTATACTAAGTTTTCCTTTGCAGTTTGGCTCCTTCCTGACCCACTGTGTCACTAACCTGACCGGTGATCTCAGCTCCAGGAGCACATGTAGTTTAATGCTCGTATGCTATTTAAAGGTTCGTTTGAGCCACGTGTAGTGATGACATGCCTGAAACTTGGAGATTTGGGGAGAGAAACCATGAGTTTGAGGCCAGCCTGTGCTGCATAGGGGCCCTATATCCACAGGAAAGGAAGCAGCGTTCCTTTGGTGGCGGTGGGTATTTTTAGTCCACACAATCAGAGTAGCCATGAGTCATCTCTACACACTTTTGCCATCTCAGTCAGAGTAGAGAAGTCATACTGTCTGTTTTCTATATGTCTATTTTATGCCCTTTACAAAATAGTTCAGAAAAAAACAAACAAGCTTGAACTTAAAGGGAAAAATAATTCCTTTAAAAGAGTAGTTTGCCAGTATTTGCCCTTGATATGGGAACTTTTACTATTTCTAAAGTTAAAGTCAGAAAATGATTAATAACAACTTTACTTAGAGGTAAATCCCTCTCTCCCCAATATTAGTATAAAAGACAGCATTGAATCTGTCATTGCCAAATTATTAGTGAATGTATAGTTCAGATTTGCTGGTCTTTGAAACACAGTACTCCTAAGATTCTAGCAGGATTCCAATGTTATTTTGGTGTGTTTGTGACCACTAAGCTTGCTTCTTACTATAAAGGTATTAGCTCTATACAACTGTACAGGACTTCACAGAAAATCAGAAGATGCAAAGAGAGTGGGCCCGGTCTTAACAGAGGACTCCTTACACTCCTAACTGTGATCACAGGCAAGAAATGCGTTCCGAAGTGCTCTGTAGATTTTTTTATGAATGTTTTATGCTTGCATTTAAACTTTAAATGTATGAGCAGAATGAGACAATATTTACAATCAGAATTGAGAAGTGTTACAATTGAAAGGCCTTGTGCTGTAGCAATAAAATGACCAAGTGCAATGACTTTAATAAAATCATCTTTCAAATGTAATTAAAAAAAGAAAGAAAGGAAGGAAGGAAGGAAGGAAGGAAGGAAGGAAGGAAGGAAGAAAGAAAGAAAGAAAGAAAGAAAGAAGGAAGGAAAGAAAGAAGGAAAGAAAGAAAGAGAAAATAAAGAAAGTTTGGCCTGTGGGTTCCAAACCTGGGAGCTGAAACACTCTTCTCATAATATTTTCACAAAAACAGTCGGAGACAGAAAGTCAGGAGCCCTTCTTCCTCCTATGTACATAAGCAGCTCACATCTTGCTGTCTTTTAAACATTGACTCCTTGACATGCAGTCACAGTCAGGCATCGAGCAAGACCCCCAGGAACACCAAGGCACAGGCCCTGCCTTGGAGAAAGTCTGGTCCAGAGTAGCATAATTTGAGTCTTGCTCCTTCTCCAGACCACTGCTGGGAGTGGAGGTGAAGGGACCGTTAACTACATACTTAGCATCCCGCTATCCACGAGGAAAGCAAACAAGCCCAGTCTTGGGCCTGGAGCTATCTGCTCCTCC
Source organism: Mus musculus (assembly GCF_000001635.26). NCBI lineage: Eukaryota > Metazoa > Chordata > Mammalia > Rodentia > Muridae > Mus > Mus musculus. The sequence goes on along the minus strand of NC_000083.6, from coordinate 3,308,610 downwards.
CTCAGGCTGACAGTTTTCACGTGGCCCCAGCACCATCTTTGCAGCCTCAGGCCATGGCTCTGTCAGAAGATGTGCATCTTGGCACAGCGAGAAAGGCCTCAGGGATGCTTTGCAGTACCAGTGTTACATCCAAGTGGGAATCAAAGGGAAAACGGGCGATTCTGTTGCAAATTAAATCATCATTGCATCCTGGTGTTCCTTCCTTTGTTTTCTGTCTGATCCAAAACTACGCAGCAGCCTTTATTTCTCTTCTGTGTTTTCTTCGCAGTGCTGAGGATCAAGAATGGGACCTGCTAAGCAGGTACTCCATCGGGAGCCCTGTAGTAATTAAATAAGTGGGAACCGGTATGCTCGTCGAGCCATTGGCTGTGGAAAGAGGGTAACAAGGAAATTAGACACTGAATGAACGTGAGGTAAACTGTGGGCGTGGCTTAGCTGGTGAAGCGCCCGCCTAGCACGCAGAATTCCCAGGGTTCGATGTCTGGTACAGGATAAACAAAGCATGGGGATCCCAGCCTGCAATCTCAGTGCATGGGAGGAAGAGGCAGGAAGATCACAAGTTGAAGGTCATTCTCAGATACACAGTGAGTTTGAGGCCAGTCTGACACACAATGAAGGAGGAGGCTCTGTGTCAAAAACAAACAAACAAACAAGCTGGGCGTGGTGGCGCACGCCTTCAATCACTAGGGAGGCAGAGGTAGGTGGATTTCTGAGTTCTAGGCCAGCCTGGTCTACAAAATGAGCTCCAGGTCAGCCAGGGCAACACAGAGAAACCCTGTCTCGAAAAACCAAAAACAAACAAACAAACAAAAACAGAACAAAACAAAACTCAAATGATAGAGATGATAGGGTGGCAGAGCATTCTGTGAAATAGGTCGATCAGTCAGCTTGCACTTGGCTTCTCTGTGGGAGTCCTGGTTGAGGAGACTCAGGAGCCCTTTGAATATGGTGCTACGTAGTGTTAATCAAAATAGTGCATAGGATTGTACCATGTGGATACTGCCCTTGCCTGCATGAAGAAGCATAATGAAAGCAACTGTTCTTAGCATTTGTAGCACAAAGTCACTTGAGGTGAACTCTGGAGCCGAAGTGAGCTGGCAGAAATGCCATTCTGTTACTTTTAGTTGTCTGACATAGGGGCCAGTTAGTCTTCTGAAACATCATTTCTCTCATGTACAAAGTGGGACTAGTACCATTGATGAGGGGTGTGTGTTTGTGAGTGTACGTGTATGTTTGTGTGAGTATATGGTTCTGTATGTCTGTGTGTGTCTGTATATGTGTGACTATGGGTGAGTGTGTGTGTGTCAGTGTGTGATTGTGTCTCTGTGTGTGTGTGACTGTGTGAGTGCATGAATATGTGATTGTGTGTGTGCCCCTTGTGAGTATATTTCTGGGGGGCGGGAGTGTGTTTGTGACTGTGTGTATGTGTGTGTGTGAGAGTTTGCAAGTGTGTGACTATGTGTGTCTCTGTTTCTGTGAGTGTGTGTGACTGTGTGTGTAATTGTGTGTGTCTGTGTTTCTGTGTATCTGTGTGTGATTGTGTGTGGGTCTGTGTGTGACTATGTGTGTCTGTGTGTATCTGTGTGTAATTGTGTGTGTTTCTGTATGTGACTGTGTGTGTCTGTGTGTGATTGTGTGTGTGTGTGTGTGTGTGTGTGTGTGTGTGTAACTGTGTGTGTATGAGGGTGTATGTGTACTGGAGATTGACTCTAAGGCTTCTCATGCCCTGTGCAAGCCACTGAACTACATCCTCAGACCTTTTATATTTTCACAGTGAGACAGGGTCTCACTAAGTTGATCAGGCTGGGCTTGAACTCACTCTGTAACCACAGGAAGCTCTTGAACTTGATTGAACTTGAGATCCTTCTGCCTCGGGTATCTGGGACCTCAGCCATGCACCATTGCGCTGGATCTCATGAGATTGTTGGGAAGGGTCCTTACAAACATATAACAGCTTTGTTCATCCCCCCAGCCTTCGGGAAATACACATTTGAAAAGAACATTAACATTTCTAGTGTTTAAATATAAAGTTTCTCCAGGTCATAAATAAGTTGTATATATAACTTGCCATATAGATGGACCTTCTGGAATTCTCAAGATTTAAAAAAAAAGGCAACTCTTTAATATATAAACAAACTGGCTACATGGGACCTTAGAAAATGGCATTGTACAGCATTGTGTCCCTGGCATTTCCAGTTTTCTTTGCAAGTGGGAAACATTCCTTAAAGTCAAACACAACTGCACCCTCAACACTAATGTGCCCCTCCCCACATCTGCTTTTATACATCCCCTGGATCTATTTAGCCTCTCTGCAAAGAGCTTTCTTAATTACATGGAGTCATTTAGTGTGTAGTAAGAACGTATCAGGGGAGAGAAAGCCAGCTTCCCACCTCTCAGGAAGTGTTCTGGAAGGCTGGGATCAGAAATAGGAAATGCCTGGTGTACTGTGAGTGGGCTCTGGTGTGGCTTGCACTGGGTTTCCATGTCTAGGGAGGCTGGGCAACAGGGGTGTGCCTTCCTCACAGACACAATAGATTGCTTCCATTTCTGCAGAGCTCTGAAAGATGTTTGAAGGAGCCTCTGGGAACACCCTGCCCCCATGGAGGAGCCTCTGGGAACATGTCCTTCCTCCCAACCCCCTGCCACACTCTCCTCACGGCTGGTGTGGTTTAGCTCAACATGAAGAGACTCCCTGTAGATTCTCTGGATGTTACTTTATTCTAACCATGGGGTAAAAAGTGGCATCCTGTGATTTGTTTTCACTTAGTAATTATGACCTAGAAGGTACTCATGAAGAAGAAATGTATGCAGGAGCCTTGAGTCTCTAAAGCACAAGGAACAAGATGGCAGGGAGGCCCACCTCACATCTGAGCTCTAGAGAGCTTCTGCCCTCCCAGCACATCATGGTGCATCCAAGGGGAAAAAAAAAAAAAAAGAGCCAACCAACCGTTCAGCATCTCCCTGGGAAAGAAACCAAAGCTTGCATCTTCTTCACAGAGACCCACCCACAAACTAGAATTAAAACTGTATTCAGACCTGCATGTGGTGGTGCACGCCTGTCATCCTAGCACTGGAGAGGGTGAGGCAGGAGGATGGCCTCTAACGCAAGGCCAGCTATACAGTTGAGGCTAGAGCCAGGGCAACATATCAAGATCATGTCTCAAAAGAGAAAAATGCATTCAGGCTGAGGAGTGTCTTAGTCATGGGTGACTTGTGTAGAATATACAAAATGTTGGATTTGAACCCAAACCCAGAACAAGAAAACCTGAGCTGAGGTCGTGGATGAGAGCTCAGCAGAGAGACTTTACATTAATTGAGAGACTTCCTTAAAGTAAAAGTAATCCTGATGTTAAAGCTAGGTGGCCCCTGCCCCTGACATACAGACATAGACAGACATAGATAGACTACAACTCCTGGATCCAGAGAGTCACTTCAGAGGAGTTCTCCAGTTGTACTGATGGACCAAAGAGGACTTTTTTTTTTTAAAGCAGAGTTGGGGTTGGTCAATATACTTTAATATAGGTTTAAGCTTGAAGATGTAGAAGAGAAGCACCCAGAAAGAAAAAGACATGAAGAGCCATGAGCTTCTCAGAGAAAAGCTGCAGTAAGCAAGACATACCCAAGTGTGGAAGTTGGCTTCTCAAGGGAGGGTGGTCTGGTTCTTAAAAATGTAATCGCCTTTCATGAATCTTATCATTACAAATATTTCATAGATGCAGGGGAAATTTTTCTTTGGTAACAAAATTTGAAACAAAACTACATTGCCCAACATCTATTCAAAGTCTGCCATTCTCTGAAAGGTCTTTACAGAAACACAGAGGTAACATGGACATCATAGGTTAGTCTATACTGTTACCCAGCTTATAACAGGTGTTATAAAATCTATAGTGTAACCATTCTGTTACTATAGGCTCAAAGCCATCCCATATGTCCTACACGCTCCTGGGGAATACGGCTATGGAGGTAGGAAAGACTCAAGTCCACAGCAAGGTGGTCCATACATGAGTCACAGGATGTGTGGCTTGGGGGCTTCTGCCTTTCAGAAATTCAGGTTTGAGATTTAGTAATTAGATGTTTACAAAACAAAACAAAACAAAGCAAAAAACAAACAAATCCCAACAACAATAAAGGCCCTAGTGTTTCTGGCCCTGCTGTTTCTGACATATATCTTCACCATCATCCTTTCATAGGGAGTGGCTTAGAACTGTGAATGGATCGTTTGTGGTAAAACAGACTGCTTTCAGTTGAGTAAAACCCAGTAGTTCAAGGTTCTGATGCATGTCCACGTTTCCAATGGCCAGCTGTCCACTGTAATACACTAAACGCATGTACATGTCGAATAAACAAATTGTCAAAAAAATTGAAGGGCTGAAAGTGATAAAATCAGTCACCATTCAACAGAAGAAGGGGAGAAAAGAACAGTACTTACGGAGAAGAAGATAGAAACACTTAAAGCTAACACCAGAAGGCATAACTTGCTTAGGAACCGTTTACAACAGCTAAGAAACAGAAATAACCATGATGTCCACCAAAGGATGCAGGGACACAGAAATTACAGTGCATGTACACAGTGGACTACTAGCCAGTCGTGAAAAGAGAACTAATTCCTGTCATTTCTGGTAACCTGGATAGAATCAAAGGTGATGCATTAGGCTGTGGAGACAGCTCAGTTGGTACAGTGCCTGACACACACAAATGAGGTCCTGAGTTCAGATCCTAAGACCCACATAGAAAAGTCTGGGCATGGCCATGGACATCTGTAGGCATAGCTCAGGGCAGGTATAGGTGGGCAGACTCGTGGAACTCACTGATCAACCAGTGAGTGCTGGGTTCACTAAAAAGCTTTATCTTAACATATAAGGTTGGGAGGAATTGAGGAAGACACCCAGTATTGGTCTCCTGCCTCTATACATACATTCACATACACACACATGCATGTATACACACACACACACAAGCATGTATATATATATATATATATATATATATATATATATATATATATATATATATATATACACACACAAGCTTGTATACACACACAAGCATATATACATACCCAGAAGCTTGTATATACACACAAGCATGTATACATACACATAAGCATTTACACACACACACACACACACACACACACACACACACACACTTGTATACACACACTTGATCATTTTGTTAAGTGAAATAAGCCAGACATAAAGGAACCAAGAACCAAGGGATCTCACTCCATGATGGTAGTATCTAGAAAAGTTGATCTTACAGATTATGAGAGTGAGGGGATGGTGATCAAAGGCTGCCAGAGTAGAAGGTGGGGGAGGGGAAATGCCAGCCAACAGAGTGTCAGACAGACAGGCAGATGCAAGCAAGAGGCTCTGCTGTGCTGCTTTGCAGTGGGATAGCAGCAATGTATCAGACATTTCAAAACGCCAGAAAAGGGGATTGTAAAAGGTCTTACCCTAACGAAGTAACAACGCTTAGGAAGATAAGTGTGCTTAGCCTGACTTAAACATCATGAAATGTATGCATGTACCATACTATAACATGGGCTCTCACCAGTATGCAGAATCTTATGTTTTTATGCGTCAATTTAAAATAAATTACAAAAGTAAAAATAAGTATACATGCAGTTTAAAACTATATATTGGTGATAGGTGCTATATTAAAAATATTCCCCCTAATTATTTGAAATGTTATGAGTGTCAAGTTTAAGCTAATCTCTAAGATGACCTTAGAGACCAAGAGGGACCAAACAGAGCTAAGAGTTCCATGAGACAAGGAATGGAGTGCTAAAGTCATATTCAAGGCTGGGTTTCCAGCACTCACATTCACTTTGCACATAGTAGGTGTATAATAAGTATGCTTATAGAAATACAAAGGATTTCAAAGTATTATGAACACTTTGAAACTGTCTCTATTTAGTTAAAACCCCAGATCTCTAATTAAACCATTGATCGATCCTCTACTAAGATTGTGATAAGTTTAAGGACAGGTAGGCTGTGAATGAAGGCAGCCAGAACTCTGGCCTTCTTCCTGGGCCCAATTCTAGGCTTCTGAGTTTGCAATTTCCCAGTGCCACATACTCCTGGAAAGCCCAGAGTGTTTTAATTAAACTCCAATGAAAACACAGACTTTTCAAATTCCTCACTGGTTTAAACCAATGGCTTCAAAGCAACTTTGAAGAACACTGGTACGGGAATGATAAGAGCCACCACAAGCTTAGATGGTGCCCATAACAAAGCAGAACCACAGAATGGCTTTGACAAGAAACATCCTGAATTCAAACTGACAAAGATACTTCATCCCTCAGGATGGGCATCTGCGTCTTAGCGTTCCTGCTGAGCATTCATCAAGTTAAGCACTGTCTGTGTGTCCCACGCAATGGAAATGCTTGATTTGGCATCACACTCAGGTCTTCCCTTCTCAGGCCTCACCAGACATCTAGGAAAAACAAAGGATCCAACACTTGTGCCCCTCCTCTTGTGCCATCTGCAGTGGTCCCCAAAAGGTGGAGGCTGGAAAGGCATTCTCTGTCCTCGACTAAACTTTGCTTGGTAAGGACTGGAGGAAACTGGGTGGAGGAGGGAGAGACTCAAGTGTAATATGACTTTCTTCTCTCTCTGCATTTCCTTCTTCTTCTGGAGCCTCTTAAAACACTAAAAGGATGGAATAATCTCAAATAATGGACAGCAAAGATTTAGATGGAAAACTTGGATCTTTCCTCTGCCTCATTCTCTCCAACTCAACTCTTGCAGGTAAGATATTAAAAGAGCACATGCACACACATACATACATACATACATACACACACATACATATACACACAGATACATCACACATATATACATGTATACAGACATACACAGGGACACACATATATGCATATACATGTACATACAAAAGCATACACAGATACACATACACACATCACAAGTACATGTATACACACATGCACATACATATGCATGCACATACATGAATACATACACACAAATATACATACCCACATGCACACACATATACATGCATACATATACACATATATACATATACTCATGCATACACATGTACACATATATACATACACATATATATACAGAGACACACATATATACATATATATACATTCTTGAATACATATATGCATTCACATACATTCGCACATATACACACACATACACAGGCATGCATACATACATAAATACACATATACACAGGCACATACACATATGCACACTCAAGAGAAGATTTAGTAACTGTATCTTGTTAGGGTAGTGAAAATAACACTTTAATCTGAAAAACACCACCAATAGCATCATGCATAGGGTACGTACACCTACAGGCTCAGCTATGGTCCTTGGCCACCACATAACACTCCCAGAGACTCTTGAGCTACTCTTGGCTAAAGACTGTAAGCCATACTCATACTGTAGTTGAAATCTGTGAAATGACTCTTGGACTAAGAACACATGGCATTCACCAGGCCTGCCAAGTTTGACATGTAAACCGGGGTAGGGGGGGCTAGTTTAAAATTTAAACAACTCACTTTCCTAAACAAGTCCTCCTGCAGTAGAGATCATGAAGTTAACTTGCAGTCTGCACCTGTTTATTTCACAAAGAAGATGTGTTTCAGTGAGCGTGTGCATGTGCGTGTGCGTGTGTGTGTGCGCGCATGTGCGCGTGCGTGCGTGATGCTAGGGATCAAACCCAGGTCTTGCCCATGCTAGGCAAGATCCCCACTCATGAGCTCTGTCACCAGGTCTCATAAAGGCAGCTTCAAATGATGTCCATCCAGTAACAGTCCCTGCAGATGTGTGAGTCAACTGAGTATGTTCAAGACACAGGACTAGAAAGTTTAAAGTCTGGGAGGGAGTTCAGTTCTTCATTTTGGTCTTCTATTTTCCACTTCTGAGGTCAGCATTGCTGCTGAGTTTTTTTTTTTTTTTAAGATTTATTTATTATTATATGTAAGTACACTGTAGCTGTCTTCAGACACACCAGAAGAGGGAGTCAGATCTTGTTACGGATGGTTGTGAGCCACCATGTGGTTGCTGGGATTTGAACTCTGGACCTTCAGAAGAGCACTTACCCACTGAGCCATCTCACCAGCCCCCGCTGCTGAGTTTTAACAGAGAGTCCAAGAAGACTCCGGAGAAGTTCCAGGTTTGTGACTCTTGGTGCTTCAAAGTCATCTGTTCCTGAATGCTCTGCATCTTGAAATGCCCTTAGCATCCTGCCTGCCACTAGTGAGTAGGTGCATTGATTGGTAAGGGCCTCCTGCTCAATTCAGGAGACTGTCAGCTCAAAGATGCAGGTATGTTCATGTTCTGAGCCCTAATTAGGCACTTTGCTGATGAATCTGTTAAGTATCAACATTGGCTTAAGGTAGTCATCAGTCAAAAGCGTAATTGCCACAAAAAACAGCTCTTCAATTAAATTTTTAAAAGACTATATTATTACCCCATTGCTGGGACAAGCCCTGCTTCACAGAGCTGAGCTGGAGTGGAGATTTTGCGGTGTTAAGTGTTAATGTGTTAGTTAGTAACAGGCAGTGTTAAGCTGCACTCAAGTCATCTGTAAGTCAGGCTGCACCCAAGATTCCACGGCCTCTATGACCGCCTCTGCCCAAATGGCCACTGCGAGGGCTCTCATGACCCTTGCCATCCTTCAAAGAGAGTAATGGCACTGAAGTGATAGGAAGAGGTGGGGTCCAAAGTCCAGGTCCCTGTCCTCAGAGAAGGTTAGGAATGGAGGAGAAACCTGAGCCATGACCTCACGGGGATCATAATCCAGTTGAAGAGTTAAGAGGCGCTGTGATTGAGTCGTGTTGCTGAGCAGGAGGTGGCTGTGTGCCAAGACATGGGACATAGCTGTGAGGAGGGCAACCTCGATGCATGGGAGTGGCCGTACAAGGAAGTACAGGGGGAGACAGAGAGAGGGTGCAGGAGAGGAGGCCTGGAGCTGAGGTCATGCTGAGACTGCAGTGACCTGCAGGTCACATGGGACACAGACTTGTCCCCTGCTAGACCAGAGCGCCAAAGGTTCCTGAAGAAGAGAGAAAAAGAACTCACTGCTTTGTACAAACAAACACCATGCTAGGCAGGAAAGAGAAGTAAAGTGTGGCAGGGGCCAGGGACTCGGGACCATGGTCAGCATCTGGTCCTTGTGTGCAGTGCTGGGTGTGTCTTCCCAGGCCTGCCCTATAGCACTCACTAGGACATGGGAAGACAATACCTCTATTTGTTTATTTTTTTAATCTCACCTTTTCGGCTTCTATGTCATTATACATTTTCAACGAGCTCACTGGTTTCACAGATAGTACCCTGTGAGATGTAAGCTATATCTAAAATGGGAAGAGTTAAAGTTGGACATGGTGGCTCACAGATGTGATCCCAACAGCTAAGGCAAGAGGGCTAATGCAAGTTCGAGGCCAGCCTGAGCTACAAAGTGAAGTCTAGGCCGGTCTGAGATATAAGGTTCAGACCAACCTGGGCTATAGTGAGTTCTAGGCCACCTAGGCTATGGGATAAGCACACACACACACACACACACACACACACACACACACACACACATGCTGTCTTCAAAAAAAGAAAAAGAAAGTGGGGAGAGAAGAAGAGGAGGAGGTGGAAGAGGGAAAGAAGGAGGAAGAAGAAGAGAAAAGAAGAAGAAGAAGAAGAAGAAGAAGAAGAAGAAGAAGAAGAAGAAGAAGAAGAAGAAGAAGAAGAAGAGAAAAGAAAATACAATGTCCATTTAACATTTAGAAATTTAGAAACTTTGTACATACCTTTTGTTAGTGGATGGGTCAAATATTTGAGAAAATGCTAATGTGAGAACCAACGTTAAACGCTGGAGGCTATTGTTTGTTTGCTGTTGTTTGTTTGACCCAAATATACTGGATGTGCTTGATCCATGTGGGCAGGAAGAAGATGGGCAGGAAAAGTCAGGCGGTGTTGGCGCACACCTTTAATCCCAGCGCTCGGGATGCAGAGGCAGGCGGATTTCTGAGTTCGAGGCCAGCCTGGTCTACAAAGTGAGCTCCAGGACAGCCAGGGCTATACAGAGAAACCCTGTCTCGAAAAACCAAAAAAAAAAAAAAAGAAGAAGGAGGAGGAGGAAGGCAGGAAAGAAATATATCAGGACGTAGGACATATGCTTGCTCCTGACTGGACAGGAAATATATATATTAAGATGTATGCTTGCCCCTGACTGGACATGATGGGAAATGAAGTAAACTGTGGGTTTTTCTCTTTTAGCCTCTGCAAAACATGATTAATGGCCATTTTCTGGGAACCAAGGTATGGACCTGGTACATGTTCATCCACTTGGTCAGTATTCGATTAAAGCTTGCTTCAGATTGGTTTTAAATTCTGGTAGTGGTCTTATTCTGAACTGGCAGGATGAACATTAGAAGAACAACATTTGCAGCAGTAAGAGCCACAAACAAGGGAAGAGAGAAACTGGATCCGTTCTGGACTGGAAGGAATCACTGCATGAATCAGATGACTGCCCTCCTGTCTGGGATGTGGAGAAAGATGGCAGAGGGGACTCCATAAATAGGTTGGAGAACCCAGGACCAATTGTCCTGGTGAAACGTCTTTCAAACAAGAAAAAGGAGGCACCCACAAAGTGGGACGAAATGGGGGAGTCAGGGCCACAGTTAAGGACCTTTGCAAGGAGAAAGAATGGAGCAGAGTCTGTGACTTGCTTCTTAGCAGGGTCACGAAAGGGTTTGTCAGGGGCAGGATGGGAGGGGCTGGAATGTGTAGGGGGAGAGGAAATGAATAGTGAGCTGTGGGGGGGGGGGGCGGGCAAGAAGGCCCAGTGTGTGTGTTACAGTGTGTACCTGGGGCTGCTCTGCTGGAGAATGCAGGGGCAAAAGATGAGGTTCAATTCTAGCCCAGAATTTCCTCGACTCAGAACTTGTGGGAGCTGGAGAGAGAATGTAGGATACTCCTAACAGACTCTAAGCTTGGAAGTTTTTCCTAAGTTTTGCATTTATTTCTTGGTTTATTTATTGACGTGAGGGCTCATTTTTGTAGCCCAGGCTGGCCTTGAACTCCCCTCATTCTCCTGCCTCAGCCTACGGAGTGAGTATTTTGGAGACAAGCACCAGACAACTGGCTTAATATTTTAATATCCAAAGATCTGAGTAGAAATACCCTGTGAGAAGAAATTAAGTTCATGTGGGCATCAGGGTTAGGGTTAGAGAGGTATCCTGAAGGGTGACTCATGGTGTCACATTTTGATGGCTCTCTGACACCTATGAGACACCACCACAGTATTTGGCCTTTGCTCATGTGTGAAATTATTTACTATCCATCTGACAAATATGAAAATAAATTCAGTCACTGTCTTAGCTAGGGTTGTATTGCTGTGAAGAGACACAGTGGGCAAGGCAACTCTTATAAAAGAAAACATTTAACTGGGGCTGGCATATAGTTTCAAATGTTTAGTGGCGGAGAGCATGATGAGAGTTCTATATCTTGATCTGAGGGTAGCCAGGAAGAGACTGTCTTCTGCAAGTGGCCAGGAGAAGATTCTATTCTGCAGGCAGCTAGGAGGAGGCAGGTTCTCTTCCACACTGGGGGTGGGGAACTTGAGCACTAGGAGACCTCAAAACCTACCTACACAGCAACACAGTTCCTCCAACACTTCCTAATAGTGCCACTTCCCGTTGGCCAAGCATGGGAAAACCACTGCAGTCACATTTGAGCACCCAGGCCTATAACCTTCTTCGCTAGGCATAGGTGGATGGGACAACCAAAAGTGAGAATAAACTAGAAAACTGGGAACGCTGGAATCTACATTAAATATGTTAAATAAAAAGCAGCAAAACTGACAGTTCCTTAGAGGATGGTCTTTGGTTTCTAGTGGTTATCTTTTTTTTTTTTTTTAACATTTAATGTGTGTGTGTACAATAGGGAAAGAGTGTACAATAGGGTAAGTGTGTATGTGTTATGAGGATGAAACCCAGGGCTTTGTGCATGGCAGGCATATGAGAGATTGTGTGTGTGTGTTAGAGGGGGGGGGGGCAGAGACAGACAGACAGTGATAGACTCAAAGACACAGAGAGAGTATGTGTGTTTTCAGTGCTGAGCAGCCCAAGGCCTCACCACAACTAGGTAAATGCTGTTACCACTGAAATATACCCCCAGCCATCAAGGTGCTCCATTTATCAGTGGAGTCATATATATAAAATCAACCCCTGGTCCAGGCCAAGATATATAAATCCAATGGTTAAAAATTATATATATAAAATCAATCCACTGGTACCTGGTTAGACTAGGTTGTGGCTCCTATATAAACAGCCCTATAGATGCCCCAGTTCCATTAATGATGGGGGTGTGTGGCAATGACAATGTGGTACACATGATTCCACATCATTACAACATATAGATTTCATTTTCCTTTTATTTGGGGGGCAGGGTCTCAGTATGTATCCCAGCTGGCCTAAAGTCTGCCTGCCTCTGCCTCCTGGGTATAGGGATTAAAGACATGTGCCACCAAGCCCAGCCCTTTTCATCGTTTTATGAAACACAGTCTTGTACAGCCATGTTGTCCAGGCTTGCCTCAAGCTCAGTATGTAGCCAAGGTGGAGCCCAACCCCCTAATCCTTGTGCTTCAGCCTCCCCAGTGATGACATTAGTGGTATTTTCTACCATATCCAGTTTCAATATATGCTTCCAAATAAATACATCCTGGTGGCAAGCCCACATATGATGACAAAATATAGGAGCAATAAGAAACGGGGTGCCATAGAATAGGTCTTGGTTACAGGTGAAGGAGAGACTAAGGTACAGAAATGAAGATAAGGGTCATCAGATGTTGCTCCAAGCTGCTCTGACATCTCTTCCTGCCTTGAGCTCTCCATGTAGACATCTAGCATGCTTCAAGGAGTCCCTTGCACACCCATAAGTCTATCAGTACACATTCTGTTGGGGGCAGGACTGGGTGTTGTTAGTGAAAGCATCCATTTGTGTGAGTATAAGATGGGTTGAGATGGGCACTTGCTTACATATTGGTGGCTCTCTTGGCTCAGCTGATCACGTCAGAAAAGCCTTGCTGGGCTGTGGTAAGGCATAAACCTTACAAAAAGAACCTGTTGCTGAGTCCATACTTCCAAAATCTCCTTCAGAATGCACAGGATTAACACAACATTGGTGTGTGGATGTGCTGTGTGGGTGTGGAAGCACTCACAAGTGTGCAAACACAAGCCCACGTTGTTTACAGTCTACAGTGTAAATCAGGAGGTTGGCCCTGATAATGAGGCAATAAAACAGCCCCTGCCTGGTTCCTGGCCTCTCAGGCAGCCTGGGAAAAAGGGTTTATCTTGGATCCTCTGGCAGCTGCTAATATAATGAGGAAGTAATAGAAAGAGGGATGGTCCAGGAAGGAAGTCTGCACGCTTTGAGAGTTCTCTTTCCTATCCAAACACAACAAAATCTCCTCCATTGCTAGACTGTGGGCACAGGCTGTGAAATTCCACACAAATGGAACCCTACCAGTGTGAGGATTTTCACAGTGAATTTATCTGTGGAGAATCAAACAGGAAAACAGAGTGCTTCACAGAAATAGGGAAAACCAACACTGAAATCAGCTTGATTCATTTCTTTTCTTCTTTTCTTTTTTTCCTTCTTTCTGGTGCTTGGAGCAGAAAGGGTTTGGGGGCCACATCTATGCCACCAACCTGCTGCAGTGTTTTTAAAAAATGCTGTTCCCAACTGCGACAGGCTGCAGACCCGCAGAAGAAAGCCTGAAGCCTGAAGCGGTGGCTGTGTGCAGATTACCCTCTGGATGAAGCCAAAAGCAGCTGTGAGAAGGAGCAAGGCTTGGGAAACAGAGATGCCTTTAATCCCAAAGAGTTCTCAAAGCTCCATCCACAGAAAGAAATGCCCTCTCTCTCTCCCAGGAGATGAGTCCACACGCTAGGCATATCAAAATGGTGCTCGGACTTCTGGATATGTGGGTCTTTTACTTCTGAAATATCTCAGAGCCTAGAAGAAAGCAGCTAACGTGGGTGATGCCGGCTACCATGGAACACACAGAGTGAGACAGTGTGGGGGAGGGGAGACTGGGGCTCAAGCACCCCTGGGCGGGTCTCAGAGCTATTGCTCTCAGGCTCTTCCTCCTGTCTCTAGGAGGTTGTACAGCAGAGAAAATCTCAGCATCCCCTAGACGCATGCACACAGTGGCCACACAGAAGGGACACTCAGAGCACTGGGAGTGGACACAACTTTAGGGCTGTCGTGACCATGTCCCTCCATATCTGCTTGCTTGAGTCAAGGATACTGGTCAGTGGAGCATGTCACATCAGAGCAGACGGAGACATAGAGGCATATGCACCACCTGTCCATCCACTCTGAAGAAAGATGGGCTCTCTGCCACTGCAGTCACATAGCACGAGCTCTGCAGGGGTACAGGACTGGGGATGTTAAAGGAATTTATACAACACTTGGCGCTTTGGGAGCCTCCGAGAGGATACCAAGCTTACAAGGGGTGTGACATCTTCCTGGCCTGGAGATTCTATTGTCCAGAGGAGAACAACTGCAGATCTCTAGAGTGTGGTAGGATGTTATGTGTGTATAGAACTCCTTCCCATGTAAACTCCCAGAAGCTACAAATCATCATTGGATTATGTGACTCTGGTCTTCAAGGGAAAGTGTGTGGTTTCCTGTAGTGAACTCTAATAGCTGACTGATCACACACAGCGAAGGGATTATTACTGTGAACCTGGCACTGACCTCAGAACTTCATACCCATTTCTCTACACGCCCCAAATCCTGACTCTCAACATCTTCATCTTCCCCATTTCAAAATGAGGAAAGCCCCGGGAAGAGATAAGGCTCAAGACCATTATCTCTGAACTCCAGGACTGTACTTGAATCTACGAAGTGGAGCTGTGAGGTCTGTGCCTTTACAACTACACTGCCATATCCTAGAAACAAGGAGGGACCCAGGCTCTATGATCTCAGCCACTTAGGCTAAATCTACTAAGACTGCAAGTTCAATGGCAGTCTGCAAAATTTAATGGGACCCTATAAGTAGAAAGCAAGCTGGGGTACCACTTAGTGATAGAGTCTTTGCTTAGTATGTGAGGACCTAGGTTCCATCCCCCAGACAGTACTTGGGGATGGAAGGGAGAGGGGTGGGGAGGAAACTGCACTGAACAGAATGGCCAATGCAGCACTTGGGGAGAAGGGAAAACCACTGTATGCCGGGGTGAGTGCCAGGCTTCGGAACCACACACAGCTGCATTAACGAGTCCTAGGAAGGCTGGCAAAGATAGGGAGGGAGGGAAGTGGCCATGTTAGTCAGAAAAGAATAGCAAGGGCAAGGTTAGATGATGGATCCAAGGGGCATCATGTGACAAGGCTACCAGGGCCTTGAGAGACAGGACCCTGGCTTCTACCCTGTAGGATTTAAGGGCCCTTTGGGACCCACAGAGAATATGGCACGATTGTGCATTCCTATATTTTAGGTAGAAAGTGGCAAAGTTCCTCTAGCAGGATAATTTGATGGACCGACAAACCACAGAGAACAAGAAGCAGCCATGAGAGTGGACCATCAGCTAGCTTCTTTTCCTCTCTGTAGCGAGGATGTGATGTCTCCTCCATTGTATAGAAGATGAGTCCTTTTGTTTTATTTTATAGACAAGGTCTCCTATAGCCCAGGCTGGCTTTGAACTTCCTACATACAGAGGATAACCCTGAACTCCTGCCTCAACCTCCCAAGTGCTAGGATTATAGGCACGAATCCACATGCCTCATTTCATGCAGTACTATGGACTCTGGCACCAGAGCTCCATGTTTGCTAGGTAAGCACTCACTCTATCAACTGAGCTACATCCCTAGCCCCTGGAAGTAGAGGGTGGGAAGGGAATTCCTTTCTGAAATGTTCTCAAGAAGCCCAGTCTTTCAGGTTGAAACCCTTTGCTATCTAGTTTAATTTCCCATCAGAATCTTGAGGCCAAATCCTGAGACCCTCCAGACTCCAGGGGAAGTCTCTCGATTATTTACATGTCAAACACAAAGCTACAGGGGTTGGTAGGTACTATGCTTTTTGTAGGTAAAATGTGCTCCACGGGCCTACGTATCTGAACATTTGGTCCCCAGTTGGTGGTACTGTTTGGGACTTTGCTGGATGAAGCAGATCACGAGGGGTCAGCTTTGAGCCTTACTTATAGTCTATCTGCTTCTGCTTCCTGTTCTGACGAGAGGGAGATAGTGAGAACACCAGTGGCAGGCACACTAACACATCCAAGGAGTCGGCTGCCACCATGACTTCCCCATCAGCATGGACTAGCCCCTCAAATCAGGAGCCAAAATAAACCTTTTTTCCTTTAAGGTCCTACGTGAGGGGCTAGTGAGATGGCTCAGTGGTTAAGAGCACTGACTACTCTTCCAGAGGTCCTGAGTTCAATTCCCAGCAATCACATGGTGGCTCACAGCCATCTGTAATGGGATCTGATGCCCTCTTCTGGTGTGTGTCTGAAGACAGCTACAGTGTACTTATATAAACAAACAAACAAATAAATAAAAAGATCCAATGTGAATGTTAGCATCTCCTCTAGGCGCTGCTCAACAGTTACCTAGCAACAGCTGCCCACCAGGTGCAAGTCACAAGTTGCAAGACGTGCAACTTCACATCCTCCTTGAAGCTTAGACACCCCACGATATTCTGGGTCATTCTATCCTGAAAGAAACGAACAAACAGGCTCATTAAATTACTAATAGCAAACTATGGAGGTGTTAAGTAAATACGGACTGTTTGCTCTCTCTTCCCCTCTTCCCTTCATCTCCTCTTCCTCTGTCCCCCTCCTTTTTCTGCCTCTACCCCCATTTCCAGGTCCCCTTACCACCAATAAATTCCTTTATATTAAGAATCATACAGTGGGGCTAATGCAGGTGTGATTCTTGCCCTACCCTCAGGACAGCTTGCTAAGAACTCTTAAAAACACAGAGACAAATACTGACCTCCAGCTTCAACCAGACTGCTGAAGATGGACAACTTCACATCCTCCTAGAAGCTTAGATGCCCCATGATCTTCTGGGTCATTCTATCCTGAAAGAAACCGACAAACAGGCTCGTTAAATTACTAATAGCAAACTATGGAGGTGTTAAGTAAAATGCTCTCATTTCACAGACAAGGTGAAATGCAATTCAGAATGAAAGTCTGTGGGGATGCCTGTAAAAGTTTGCTGCTGGACGCTTTATTTATTCTGGTAACAGCCAACCCTCTTCTTCCCTGGCTATCAGGTTGATAAAGACATCATGTATACTTCCCTATGCAGTGCTGGTGAGAAATGAATTCAGAAAGCCAAGGTTGGAGGGTTGAACATTGGTTGTGACTCTTGCAGCATAGGAAAGTTTTTGTGGAGATGGTTTCCCCTTGATGGTTGTGTTCTGGTGAGCGTGAAATAGAAGACACCCCAAGTCTGTACCCGAGAGTTCAGAATTACTTATGTAGGGTACTCCTTTGTATAGGAGAAAGAACAGGGTCCAGAGTCTGTCACTTACAGCAGTTTCAGGTCTAGTCAGAAGTTCAGTAACCAGGGATGCTTCTGCGAAATGGTACTTAACCTAGCAGAAACTGTAGCTTAGTAAGGACTTCTGATAGAAAACAAACAAACAAACACCCTCCTGAGTTTCATGTTGATTTAAAACTTAGTTTATAATCTTTCTAAAAATGGAAGTGATTTTCTAATACTAAGCCCAAGTCTCCATATTTCATAGAAAAATGAGCCCTTCAAGATATAATAAAAGCCACACACACACACACACACACCCAGGACAGTTCCCATAGTTTTAGACAGAGGTTGACTTGTCTCCAAAGAGCAAATTTGTCTCTCGCCACCTCAGAAGACCTTAGAGCTTCAGCTGGCTGGGATCTCGGACTAATGGAGTTCAAACCTCTCACCACACGCACCTAAAGACACTGCACGGTGGAGCCGCCAGCCAAATAGCGACCAGGCCAGAGAAAACCAGATAAAATGAGTGCTTACGGGTGGCAGACTCCATGCTCTCTGCTTCAAACACGTGACACCACATGTAGCGCTCAGTCCTCCATGAAGCATGCACAGTGTGCCTCCATTTTACAAATAAAGTCACATAGGCCCAGGAAGCTGGGCTCTTCAGCTGGGCCTCTATATCTGAGCCTCTGTTGCGAAGCAAGCCCCAAGTAGGTACTGTGCACACAAAAGGGCGATTAGCACATTTTCTGACTTCAGTGAGCTCACAATGAATCATGGGTGGAGAGGGGAATTAAGTACCTTAAATAGAACTCTACTGTTCAAACTGCAGTTTCTGATATATCAGGACATAGTTCTTTTTAAAATGGGTCTTTTTTTTTTTTTTCCTCCTCTCCCTTCCGCCAGTGCGGCACAAAACTGTTAGCTCAATCCTTCCTAGGTCAAGTCAGGTGGAGCTCAAGTTTCACGTACAAGAGCAAGACCCTTTCTGAAAAAGAAAGGGAGGGAGGGAGGAAGATGACTGTATACATAAATGAAGCTGACTTTAGAACCAAATGACCACTGTCTTCTTAGAGGTCCATGTGAAATGGGGAGTGCAGAGGAGCCAGACTCTGTCTGGGGATAAGCCAGCATGGATAAGCCAGCATGGAAAGCCAGACGAAGCAGACTGCAGTTCGTTCCTCATCAAGGGTGAGATGCTTGGGGCTGAGAAGGATTCGTAATAAGTTTCAGGGGTAGCACAGCGTGTACGGTCTAGCTCTGTGTCAACTTGCCACATAAGAGAGTTGTCAGTTATTAAAAGAGCATTTTTCTTAAACAGTGATTGATAGGGGAGGCCCAGACCATGGTGGGAGGTGCCATCCCTAGGCTGATGGCCCTGGGTTCTATAAGAAAGCAGGCTTGAGCAATCTATGGGGAGCAAGTCAGTAAGCAGCATGCCTCCATGGCTTCTGCATCAGCTCCTGCCTCCAGGTTCCTGCCCTGACTTCCTTCTGTGATGAACAGTGACGTGGAAGTATAAGCCAAATAAACCCTTTCCTCCCCAATTGGCTTCCCCTTTCCTTCAACCTGGGACTAAGGAATGGGCACCTATCAAGCCACAGGGAGGTTCCATGACATCGACTCTGTACCACAGAAACAGGACCCAGAAGATGTTGATTTAAAACCTCTAAACAGAACATTAAGCCCATCCCTAATTGTTAGAACTGAAGATGCTGCCAGAAGATCAACAACACATTGGCGAGGTCAGGAATGGAACCTCCGATCTCAATATCCCCTAAGAGAAGGGAAGCATAGAAACAGGAAGTCAGGAAGCAGTGAGCTCCACCCAAGCTCAGCCCTTTGGATGACCTGAACTCTGAGCACAGTGCCCTCTGAGACAGCATGGTATTCCAGGATAAAACAGGTACTAAATTTTCTGTCCTTTTAATAAAACTTCCTTCAGACGTGTGCTGGCTACTGTGTTTACAAGCCGGGGGTTTGTGGCAACCCACTCAGGTTTCTGAATACAGATTCCAGCTAGAGATGAGGGCCACTTAGAGAGTAGCCTCACACCACTTCACTGTACTTCCCTCTGACGAAGGGTCTTCGGGGACAAGGCAGAGGCCAGTGGCCTCCTTGTGTTATTTTGGTGACCTAATAATTGCACATTTATCTGTTACATGGTGACAAGAGATGAGGCCACATTTAATTATCTTATCCGCTACTGAATCTACATTTTACTTAGGTAGGTGTGTGGCAACAATGACAAGAACCAGGTACCATACAAAAGAAGTAGTTGTAGAGGCAAGAAAAAAAAAAAAAAGACTAAATGTTTTTCACATTTTTACAGTTTTCCTGATACAACTACAGATCAAAAGGTTGTAACTTAGCCTGCTCTTGCTGTAGGGTATGGCTAACAAGGGGTCACAAGCCAATGACTAAAGCAGAAGAAATAACTAGGGCATGGTTTTTGTTTTAATTCTATCAAGCAGAAAGTTGAGGAGCTGCGCAGTTGCTCAACAGAACCTGGGTTCAGTTTCTCGCAGCCGTCTCAGGCAGCTCACAACTACCTACATGTAATTCCAGCTCTGAGCGCTCTGATGCCCTCTTCTGGCCTCTGTGGGCATCGCACTTACATTCTCAAACAGCCACGCCCACACATATATACATACATTTCCAAAAATAAAATCTGGGCTGGAGTGATGGCTCAGTGGTTAAGGGCATGCACTGCTCTTCCAGAGGACCTGAGTTCAATTCCTAGCAGCCACACCATGCAGTTAATAACTACTGCCCTATAATTCCAACTTGGGGTGGGGCAGGGTGGGGTGGGGTGAGGCAGTGGGGGTGGGGTGAGGCAGCGGGGGTGGGGTGAGGCAGCGGGGGTGGGGTGAGGAGGGGGAGGAATCTGACACCTCTGGTATCCACCATCACTGGCATTCATGTGCACATACCCATAAACACACACACACACACACACACACACACACATGCACATAATCAGAAATAAAAAAAGCAAGTGAATAGTTTCTGTTAAAGTGAACCAAAAGGAAGTCTGTAAATAATCACCATTTTAGGGGTTACTATGTATTGTTATCTATATTAGCAAATTATGTGAGATTTTGAACACATTGGTGCCCATGAAAGATGAAACTGCATTTGATATTTTCTGAGTGTATAATTTCTCATGCACCTTAAGTCTTTATTCATTTATTTGCTTATTAATTTATATTGCACAGGCTAGCCTCAATCTTGCAACTCTCCTGCTTTAGTCTCCAGAGTGCTGGGATTGCATGTGTGCCCCTACCACATCTGGACAACACAGTTATTATTTTTTGGACCAAGGACTCTGGTTTGGCTAATAGGTTCAAGGGCAATACAGCAGAGAGTTCAATGCACAATGGTCCTCCGTAGGCAAAGTGCACATGGACTTTGGTTAATAAATTGGTGCTCTTATCCTCACCCTAGAGGAGAAGAGACATGAGACAGGGTCTCACAACAGTGACCCCCAAACTTTCACTGCTTATTCTGAACTTGTTTATGAGTTCACAGGTATGCTTAATATTTTTGCTGTTTCTTATAGAGCTGATGTATTCTTCTTTATCATAGGACGAACAACATGGAAGATGATGCTGGTTTTTACTATAACCACGGGCAACACAAAAGTCTCGAAGGATTGGATGCTTTTTCTGGACATCAGCAAACATCACCTTTTACTAATAATAGACTAATAATAGTGTAGACTCAAAAGAGATTCACCTGATCCTTTACATTTTAAAGTACTTTTTAGGCTTCACAATTTCACTTAAGTTTCTGGGATAAACATTTGTTTTTAAAAGTCTTAGAATTGGGGCTAGAGAGATGGCTCAGCAGTTAAGAGCCCTGGCTGTTCTTGCAGAGGACCTGGGTTCAATTCCCAGCACCCACACTGCAGCTGGCAACCATCTGCAACTCCAGTTCCAGAGGATCTGCAGCTCTTATGTGACCTCCACCAGCACAATAATGCACCTGGCACACACACACACACACACACACACACACACACACACACGAAAAACACCCGTACATATAAAATAAGAACAAATGACTTTTTAAGAGTCCCAAAATTATAGGCAACACATGAGACAAAGGAATTTAAAAGGTAAAAATTTTTTTTTAATGAGTCTACTGGTTGATCGAATTTAACTTAGCTACTTCTGAGCTTTACCTAAAGGTTGTTCAGTAGATAAAGTCTAAAAAGGCATTTGCAGTGGTAAAATGGAATAGTAAGATGTAGCTAATAGTAACATGTTTTTCGTTCTTTATTTTGGTGCTGAGGTCTCAGTCTAGGCCCTCACCTGCCTCTTAATTGGCTTAGGGACACCCTCAGCCCCACTGATAGTTTGTAATGGGTAAGGTTAAGCTTTTGACGGCAGCCATGCCCAGCAGGATGCTAAGTGGATGACGTGAAAGTGTGAGAACCGAGGACCCCAGGAAGTGAGAAACTGGCTGTTGAAGTGGAGAGGGGAAGGTGTTGGGAATGGGGCGGGGCACAGGGACCCAGCCTCTGGGACAGCAGAGTACATTTCCTGGTTGGCTTGAGTGTCATTCACTTACATTACATCACACACTTGGTGTGGCTTTCTGTATCTGTAGGCTTTCCTCTTAAAGGGGATTTATAGGGAGAAATCCTTGGTTTGAAATAGGGAACCGACAATAACCAGAATAAATTACTTGGTATTTCCAAGCCCGGGAGGACAAACAAAATTAAATAAGCTCTTTTTCTTCATTTGGCAAGGGAGAGGCTGTGTAGTGAGGGGTGTGGTCACTGTCTGTGAGTTATGCCACCCAAGCAGGAGCGGCTTCTCCTCTTCAAGCAGGTGTTTGCAAGTCTTAAACAGCAGGTCTGTGTAATCTACTCTTCAGAATCAGCTGTCCTGTAGCTTGGGAGCTGATGTTAAAGTCTGGTATCTAAATGCTTTTAGTTTTTTTGCTTGTGCATGTGTGTGTGTGTGTGTGTGTGTGTGTGTGTGTGTGTGTACGCTTGTGCATTTGTGTGCTCATATGTGCATGTCTGTGTGTGTGCATGCACACGTGTGGTGTGTGTGTGTATGGTGCATATGTGTGTATGTCGTGCGGCTGTATGGCGAATGTATATATACAGTGCGTTTGCTCAAGTATAGATACTAAGATGTCTTCCCCAAATCCTCTCTCATTATTATTTTTGAGGCAGAGTCTCTCAATAAACTGAAAGTTCAGTGACTTGGCTAGGCTTGCTGGCCCGCCATCCTCTGGCTGTGTCTTCTTCCCCAGAGCTAGGATTTTATGGGGCACATTGCATGATGCTCTGGCTTTTTATGTGGGTATCTGGGTTCCAAACTCAAGTCCTCATGCTTGTTCAGTAAGCAGTTACCCACTGAGCCCTCTCCCCTGAGAGCCCTGCTTTTAGGTTTTCCTCTGGTTTGGAGCAGTTCAGGATTGCTTCTTCCAGCAGAAATGGTTGCGACAGATCCCAGGTAAATTCTTCCAAATCACACGCCAAGTCACACTGTTTGCTGGACATGGCGTCTGGGTGCCCAACCCCCCACTAGCCAAGGCCTTCCAGTACCTCCTGGCCATACTCCAGGGTGAGAAAAGCCAGCACACAGCCAAGGCGGAGCCTGGGTATGCAACTCAGGCTCTCCAGAGTCCCAACTTCTCTCGCTTTTCCATCACTGGGGTGAAAACTGGCCCGTTCTGTTTATTTTCTCCCAGAGCTATTTAACATAGGAGCACAAAGAATGAGTGAGGAAAACCACAGCTGTGTGGACCAGAATGATCTCCAAGCACAATAAACACTCCCAAAGAGGGAGGAAGATGGTAAGCCATAGATTTCCTTTCTAGCATTCTTTAAAAATAAATGCAGAGCCTTTGGGGAGGCAGCCTGACAGGTTTCCACGGGATGAGGAGGGTGGGGAACAAGTGGGGCTTTGTGTACTAGCTGCCTGCCAGGCTCAATTCCAGTCTGGAGTCTGCGCCCCCCCCCGGCCAGGGGACAAAGGCTCTGGAGCTGGCCCACAAGGCAAAGGCAAAGTTGCTGCCCTGAAATCAACAAGGATTCCTTTCCTCTCTTTAGCCCTTGGCAATGTGTGGCAGCCAGGAAGATGCTGGGCTCTTGCATCCTCCCAGCTACGTCTTGGCCTGCTGAGAAACACCAGGATGGTTAGGACCTCCAACTACAGTGGGCTTCGATAGAGTGCAAGCCAAACCTAAATTCTGGGCCACCACATTTTGGAGTTGTTTCCCCCTGAAACATGGGAGTAAATTCCACAAAGCTTTAAAGCAACATGTGATGGTTGTGAGAAAGGGACACACACACACACCCCTGGTTTCTATATCCACTTCCACAGGTCCATCCTTTCTAACAGAGGAATCCGTGTGTCCTGCATAGCACACTTTGAACATCATCAAGGCACGGGTGGAGTGCTGCATGCTGGGAAGCCTAAAACCAGCTGCCACCAACAAAAACCCATCACTGTTGGAGGATGGCAGGAAAACACATTTTCTTAAGTGCTTTCAAGGAGAGAAACAAGGCTGTACGGTATGAGGAGCTCAAGTCTGTAAGCCTAAGAGGCAGGAGGTTCACTGGCAGTACAAGGTCAGCCTGAGCTACAGGGTAGGATCCCTTCTCTAAAAGGTGGGGGTGGGATGGGGTGGGGAGTTGGTAACCAGGTAACTATGAGGCAGAGCCTAGACTAAATGTCAACAGGCACCTTAGTCAAAATAGCAAGATCTTACAGTGAGAGAAAAGATGGGGTGGGGTCAGAAAGAGAGGGAGGGAGGGAGAGAGAGAGGGAGGGAGGAAGGGAGAGGGAGAGAGAGGGAGAGAGAGGAGGAGAAGAAGAAGAAGAAGAAGGAGAAGGAGAAGGAGGAGAAGGA
The DNA here is from genome assembly GCF_000001635.26 of Mus musculus. Classification (NCBI taxonomy): domain Eukaryota; kingdom Metazoa; phylum Chordata; class Mammalia; order Rodentia; family Muridae; genus Mus; species Mus musculus. The sequence goes on along the minus strand of NC_000083.6, from coordinate 3,284,266 downwards.
GAAGGAGAAGAAAGAAGGAGGTTGGAGAGATGGCTTGGTGGTTAAAAATCTGTACTTGTCCATAGGACTCTAGTTCAGTTCCCAGCACCTCTAATGGGCAGCTTATGACCACCTGTAACTCCAACTCCCGAGTCCTCTGGTTTTGTGAAAGTGGCTCCCCAAGGCTGGGACCAGCATGCTAAGGTCACTAGAGCACATACCAAAAAGATAAGAATCTGTACTTCAAATAAATGGCTTCCCTTCTTTCCTTGGTTTCTTCTAACCTTCTTAAAGGAGAAAAAATGTATTTACATAAGCAGGGGATGTCACTTCTATGTATGTGGACATATGACTAAACAACGTATTTTTAAAAATCCCTTTCAGACAAGTGAAGTTAATATCAGGTCCCTCATTTAGCTCTTAAGGTGCCCTTGAGAAATTTGTTTTCGTGGGGGGGGGTACATTTTAGTTAGCTAGCACCTCTGCCATATCCCTCAAAGGGAGACATTACCACTCATGGCTACAGTGACTACGCTACCTAGTTCTATGTCAACTTGGCATATCTAGAGTCATCTGAGGGAGGGAACATCTATTGAAAAAAATGCCTCTCTTAAGACTGAGCTGTAAGCAAATGTTTAGGACATTTTCTCAAATAGGGATTGATAGGTGAGGGCCCAGCCCATTGTTATAGAACTAGGAGTCCCAGGTTCTATAAGAAAGAAGGTTGAGCAAGCCAGTAAGTAGCACCCATCCATGGCCTCTATATCAGCTCCTGCCTCCAGGTTCCTTCCCTGGGGAGTTCCTGTCCTGACATCCTTTGATGAAGAACAGTGATGTGGAAATATAAGCCCAATAAGCCCTCTCCTCCTCAGCTTGCTTTGGGTCGTGGTGTTTCATCACAGCAATGGTAACCCTAACTAAGTCAGGCCAGGGACTGAAACTGGTTGCTGATTGTGATTAAACAATGCCCATAGGTCCCTGCAGGATGACGTGACTTTCTCAAGATGAATGACTGAAGCCACATCACAAACTGCAGAGCATCTGTAGCTGAAGATGATGGTCAACACATAAAGAGCGGTAGGTGAATATGGAAGGAGACAGCCATCACTTCTATGGCAGTCATCCAGATAGGCCAAGGAGTCACAGGGCGGATGGGGACTGCCTAGGCTCTCCCTGGCCAAACACCAGGGCAGGTAAGTTTCCGCTCCAGCAAGTGGGATCTCTCAGCTCATCTACCAGGCGGTGGTGGGGACTCCAGCAACACCCCGGAGAAGACCCTGACACACCCCAAAGCCGACTACTAGCTCCTTCCTGGAAAGCAAAATCACACACTAAGCATGCTTAACCCTTTTCTGGCAATCGTCTGACGTGGTAGGGGGGCGTGGTAGGGGGCGTGGTAGGGGTGGATCTGGAGAACCAGCTGTCATCTTATACACTTCCTAAGCTAAACCCATCTTCTCCAGGAGACTTTGTGGGCAGGGCCTGCATTTTGGTCAGGTTTTTCATCCTCCAGTGAACACCTTAGGTAAGGTGGGAGGGGTGGGGGTCATAACTCCAGCCCACACAGAGTCAGGTGCCCCTGCCCATGGAAAAGGTCCCCCTGTGCTCTAGGCAGGGAAACTGTCTTGACACAGCAGCTGGCTTCCTGCGCCTTTGCTTGCACATCTGACATCTTTACACGGAATGAACTTCAGAGAAAGAAGAACACGGTCTAATACAGTCTGTTTAGGGGGAAAGACTCAAAACTGCACCTCTGCGTAGCCATCCCCACAAGCCTTCAAAGCAAATGTGGTCCAATCCAGAGCAATTTTGTCTGGCAAAGACACTGTGCTCCCAAGGATCAAGGTAACAGGAGACAAGCATCAGCCTGCTTGAACTTCAAAAGGAGTCTAATCACCACCACTGTGAACTCCCCCTCCAGACAACGACTGGCCCCCAGGTTGAAGATGAGTCACATCCCACCCTCAGAGCTCCCCCCAAAACACACATCATCCTTGCTGTCCCCAGCAGTCACTTAAAGTCATCCTAACCAAAGCAGGACCATTTATGAAAGGGCTTGTGTTTAGCTCTGCTCTCTGTTTAGTTCCCGTGTATTTTTCCAGCTAGTCAATCTGTCTGTAATTAAAATCACATTGCCGCAAACCTTAGCTGTTATGAAAAGTCTTACCAGATGTATACAATCCACTAGCTGTAGTATTTGGCATGCCTGCGATGGTCCCATTAAAGAGGGGCAAGCCAGGCCTGATTTGGAGCGTGGGTTATATGCTTTGGATCGGTTGTTTTTCACTGACACTAAGGCAGTGTGGGATACTTAAACCCCCTTTTCAACAATCACAAGGGTATGGACTGTATTTCAACCAACATTGAAAACCACTGCACCTTATCAAAAATAGGCTGGATCGATGGCTCAGTGGTTAAGAGCCCCGGCTGGGCTTCCAGATCAGACCTAGGTTTGATTCCCAGAACGCTCATGGACGTTCATGACCATCTGTAACTCCAGTTCCGAGAGATCCAAAGATACCAGCCACACACATGGCGCACAGACATTTATGCAGGCAAAACACACAGATACATAAAAATAAAATACAAAATTAAGAATTAAAAGGAAACACAGCTATTTGGTGGGGCTGGGGAGATGGGCGAGGCAATCATGTGTTTGTCATGGAAGCATGAAGATCTGAATTAGACTGCCAGAACCCACATTAAAAAAAAATATCTAAGTGCAGTAGTTCACACTGATAGTCTTAGTACGAGGCTTGACCAATTAGCTTAGCCTAATTGGTGACAAAGCCAGCAAGAGACTGTGTCCCAAAACCAAAAGGAACACCACACACACATAAAACAAAGTAGACAACACCTGGGGAAGAGCAAGCACACTCACATGGACACAAGCACACGCGTGCACACACACACACACACACACACACACACACACACACACACACACACTCAAACCTAGTGCCTGTTCAAGGAAGTCCCTTTTGAAGATTCCCCCACCTTCTGAACCCAGACTAGCCTGCTTGGCCTTCACAAAGGCCAATGCTGTCAGGGTCTCCGAAGCCCTGTGGAAGCTGAACGGAAACAATGCAGGTGCCATCCTGGCTTCCATATACAAAAACCAACAGGCGCTGCAGAGATTAGGTGAGGTGATTTTAGGACAAAGAGAGGAAGGCCTGAACTACTGTAGATAATACGATTTGAAGCCCGTGCTCCAAGAGGCAGCAGATAAACTATGAACAGATTCAAGGAGTGAGCTAAAGGCATGCATGCTGACAAAAATCCATTCCTGACTGACTCCTGAGAGTAATATCAGGGAGAGAGAGCAAGGCCCCACCTTAATACCTTCCCCACATGCCCACATTGTCCCCTTCCCCACAGGCCCACACTGAACCCTCCCCCACAGGCCCACACTATCCCCTCTCCCACAGGCCCACACTGAACCCCTCCCCACATGCCCACATTGTCCCCTCCCCCACATGCCCACACTGCATTTTCCCCTATACACCCACACTGGGTACTATCATCTAACAAGAAAAATAAAACAAAATACCTATGTGTAAAATAATAATAATAATAATAATAATAATAATAGTGGGAGGCTGAGATAGACCTTGCAACTCTGGTACACTCCAGCCACACTTGATAGAATTTGTAGATAATACAGCTATAAAGTTACAATTTTGCTTTAAAGGCATTCTTACATACAGATTTCAGAATTAGCTGAAATCTCTCACAGCATGTGACAGGAAGAGACATATGTTCCTAATCTGTGGGTTTAAAATTGTTTAAGGCTTACATCAATGAGACTTCTCAGTAGAAAATTCAGGCCATCAACCTCAGACACGAGAGTATAGGAGCAGAGGTGGCTAATTTGACTTTTGAGCTTCATGTTTGACCAACAAATCAGTTGTTAAATTATTTTTTTTTTTTTAATGAACTTTCATCCGGAGCCAAAAGGGTAAGAAGCACAGGCACGCTGGGAAACAGGAAGGCCTAGTTTCTTGCTAGAGGTGTGTTCTGTTGAGACAAGCTGAGGCTGGACGGAAGCCCAGGGTCCCCACTACCTCATGAGAGAGAGAACCAGAGAGAATGAGCTCCCAAGTGATGCAGGTATTAGGCTCTTGGAGCTGAATGGTAAGCCATGGAACATTCGAAGCAGAACGCTGGTGGGCTGGGCATGTGGCTCACATGGTAGAATCCTGGGCTACCATGCCTGCAGCCCTGGGCTGAATCCCCAGCACAGCATAAACCAGGTGTGGTATACACATCTGGAATTTCAGCGCTTGGGACGTTTAGATGACAGAATTAGAAGTTCAAGACCATCCTTGGCTACACAGCAAGTTTAAGACCAGCTTGGGCTACATGAGACTGTCAAAAACAAAGAAACAAACAAAGACGCCCAGAAAATTGCCAAGTAAGCCTAAAGATTGCATTCTTTAAAGAGGAAGGTGACACGTCACTCAGTTACCGAGGACTGTTTGCTTAGTATCTGGAGGCTCTGGATTAAACCCTTCGCATGGCCCCCTCAGACCTAGCAAAGGGGGGACGTTATCAGGAAATGACTGAAATCATTGTGGAGGCATGTGGTAAACTATGAAAACCATGATAGCTCACGGGTTAAGCAAAGGGAAGATGGGGAATAAAGCTGGATGAAGAAAGATGCTGCAGCAGAAATAACCAGCTGGACTGCAGGGAAGAAAAGGTTATGCACAAAATGGGAAGAAGTGGTCCAGTGGTCCAGGCTGTAACTAGAGTGGAAATAAGGATTGTCCAAGTCCTCTGGGTTCATAGACGTTCACAGACAACCAGGAAACCTGCATGGAACTGACCTAGGCCCTCTGTATGGTCTAGAGTTCTGTGGTACTCCTAACAGTGGGAGCAAGGGCTGTCTCTGAATCTGTTGCCTGCCTTTGGGACCATTTCCTCCTACTGGGTAGCCTCGTCCAGCCTTAGTAGGAAAGGATGCGCCTAGTCTTACTGCAAATTTATATGCCGAGGCTGGTTAATATCCATGGAATGCCTGCCCTTTTCTGGAAAGAAATAGAAGAGGAGTGGATATGGGGGTGGGGTGGGGGGACTGGGAGGAGAGGAGGAAGGGGAAACTGCCTTTGGGGTATAAAAAAAGTCATCAAACTACAAGAAGAGAAAGAGGAAAAGAAGGAAGAGGAAGAAGAAAAAGAAGAGGAGGAAGATGGGCTGGAGTGATGGCTCAGTGGTTAAGAGCACTGACTGCTCTTCCAGAGGTCCAAGTTCAATTCCCCACCAGCACATGGTGGCTCACAACCATCTGTAATGGGACATAAATAAAGTTAGAGAGAGAGAGAGAGAGAGAGAGAGAGAGAGAGAGAGAGAGAGAGAGAGAGAGAGAAAGGAAGGAAGGAAGCTCCATTGGCTCATATATTTAGAAGAAGGAGAAGGAGAAGGAGAAGGAGAAGGAGAAGGAGAAGGAGAAGGAGAAGGAGAAGGAGAAGGAGAAGGAGAAGAAGAAGAAGAAGAAGAGGAGGAGGAGGAGGAGGAGGAGGAGGAGGAGGAGGAGGGAGAGGGAGAGGAGGAAGAGAGGATTGTCCTTGTCTATAATGTCATCATCAAAACCCATCACGGGTCCAATGTTAGCCTTACTCAATGTTCCCATCTGAACAGCAAAACGCCAGCCCCCTGTGGTAGTACAAATGGAATGTCCCTAATAGTCTCAGACATTTGAATACTTAGTCCCCAGCTAGTAGTGATATTGGGGGGATGGGGGTGGAAGGTGTGGCCTGGCTAGAGGCAGTATATCACTGGGGGCATGTTTTGAGGTTTCAAAGGCTTCCCACTATTCCCAGTGTGCTCTGCTTCCTGTTAGTGGTTCTAGATGGAAGCCATTGGCATTCAGTTTCCAGCTGCTGCTGCCATACCTGCTGCTGCTGACAGATCTGCCTGCTGCCATGCATCCAAACCACAGGGATGGTAATGGACTCTTATTCTCATGGAACCATGAGCCCAAATAAGCCCTTCCCTCTGTAAGCAGCCTCGGCCATGGTGTCTGAGCATAGGAAAGTAATTAAGATGGCCCGGGGTTAACAGAACAGAACAGAGGCTGGAAAAGACAGGATATCCGATGTCACGGGTGTAAGCCTTCCTTCCTTCCTTCCTTCCTTCCTCCCTCCCTCCCTCCCTCCCTCCCTCCCTCCCTCCCTCCCTCTCTCTCTCTCTCTCTCTCTCTTCTTTCTTTCTTTTAAAAAAAAATTTTTTTTTCCAGGCAGGGTTTCTCTGTGTAGCCCTGGCTGTCCTGGAACTCACTTTGTAGACCAGGCTGGCCTCGAACTCAGAAATCCGCCTGCCTCTGCCTCCTGAGTGCTGGGATTAAAGGCGTGCGTCACCACTGCCTGGCTCAAGCCTTTCTTCCTTCCTTCCTTCCTTCCTTTCTTCCTTCCTTCCTTCCTTCCTTCCTTCCTTCCTTCCTTCTCTCTCTCTCTCTCTCTCTCTCTCTCTCTCTCTCTCTCTCTCTTTCTTTCTTTCTTTCTTTCTTTCTTTCCGAGACAGGGTTTCTCTGTGTAGCCCTGACTGTCTTGGAACTCACTTTGTAGATCAGGCTGGCCTTGAACTCAGAGATTCACCTGCCTCTGCCTCCCAAGTGCTGGGATTAAAGGTGTGTGCCACCACACCCAGATCTTTTTTTTAAAAAGAGAAAAAACAAAAACAAACAAAAAAAGATTTATTTATTATTATATGTAAACACATTGTAGCTCTCTTTAGACACACCAGAAGAGGGCATCAGATCCCATTACAGATTGTTGTGAGTCACCATGTGGTTGTTGGGATTTGAACTCAGGACCTCTGGAAGAGCAGTCAGTGTTCTTAACTGCTGAGCCATCTCTCCAGCCCCCTATCTTTCTCTTGTACATCTGTTATATGACAGTAAGGTTCACCAGATGAGATGGCACACGCCTGTGAGCACAGAATTTGGAAGGCTGAGAGAAAATAAGAATCCAAGATCACCTGGGGTCGTGTAGTGAGTGTAAGACCCCACTGGACTACACAGTAGGTGCCCATTTCAAAAAGAAAACAAAACAGGCAAATAAACAAACACTTATGAATTGAACAGTCAAACAGCCTCCAAGTCAGTTTCTCCTGTTTGGAAGATGTAATTCATTTAATTAGTTAGCTAGTTTAGCTAGTTAGTTAGTTAGTTAGCTAGCTAGCTAGCTAGTTAGTTTGTAAGTTTTGTGGATGGACTCCAGACCCTCACACGTGCTTAGCACATTCTCAATAGCTGGTCAGTACATGGATATTTATTGGATTCTTTTTAAACTGTTTGTTATTATTATTGGGGGTCAGGGAGCACCGCCCACAGAGCGTGCATGGGGGCAAAGCACAGCTTTGTGGAGCCACTTCTTCCCTTCAGCCTTTTACGTGGGTCCTAGAGCTCCAACTTGGGTCTTCAGGCTTTCAAGGCAAGCTCCTCTACCTGATAAGGCCAGCCCCTCCCTCATCAGAATGATGCTGAGACCTCAGCGGCCCTTCACGCAGTACCTCAGTGTTCTTACACTTTAGCCACAAGTGGCAGGCCTTCCATCTGCTGTGTATGTGGGGGTGGGCGGGGGGACTCCGCTCTTTTCTTCTTTCACTGGGCAACACAATGCCACATTCTACTCCAGGACCTGCCACAGGGCCCAGAGATGACTGATGGACATACAAAGCATAGCCACAGGTAGGGGTAATCACTTGCCTGAAGACTAACTCATTAACTAACTAAAACCACAGTCAAGTGCACACTGTACAGAGGAAGAAATGAGAGCTGCCTACTCCACAGTCTGTGGAAGCTAAGACTAGGATTCTGAGGCTCTCCAGGCAGGGGTGCTGAGTGGCTCTCCAGAGGAGGCTCGGTGCTCATATTTACTGTCTTCCGTCTCGGTTAGTTGCTAATGTCTTGTGATTTTTTTTCCCCCAATCTTTCTCTTATGCTGAGATGGATTTTTCATTGCTGTTGTTTAATTTAAATCAACCCAAGGTCTTGCACAGGCTAAGAGTGAGACTTTTTCCCCCAATGCCTATTATTAATCTAAAGATAAAAAATCTATTGGAAGAAATAGCTTTCTATTTGTTCAAAAATATCTTAGGATGTCTGCCTCTTGACTAATAAAAGGTAATATTTTGATCTTGGATGTTTCCTCCCTGACAATGAACATATGCAGTGTTTAAAATCTGGTTTCTTGGTTTAATTTAAGTTTTTAATGCCCCCCCCCCTTTCTCCTGTCTCATCTTTCATTTGACAAGAATTGGTTGGTAGAAGGTCTGTAAAAGAATACAGTTCAGACTGAGCTAAGAAGACAATAACTTAAAAGAATCCTCAGGGCTGGGCAGATAACTCAGTTGATGAAGTACTTGCTCTGCAGGCACAAGAACCCATGTCTGAATCGCCAGAACCCACGTGAAAAAACAAAACAGCAGCAGCAAACAACAACAACAAAACAACCAACCAAACTAAAAACCCAGGTGATGTGGCACTCCCAATATCGGTGAAGCAGGGGTAAGAGGATCCAGGAAGCTTCGTGGCCAGTCAGTATTACTGACTCATCGAGCTCCAGGTTCATCGTGAGACACGGTCTCAAAGAATAAGGTAGGTAGAGAAAGATAAGCAATATTTATCTCTGGCTTCTGCAAACACAAACATAAATACAGACAGAAAGGTAGAGGCATGGGAGAGAGAGAGAGAGAGAGAGAGAGAGAGAGAGAGAGAGAGAGAGAGAGAGAGAGAGGAAAAGGAGGAGAAGGGGAGGGGGAGGGGAGAGAGATTCGTCCAAGGGGTCAGGTCTCCATAGACACTAAATCTTAAATGATACAGAAACAAAAGATGCTTTAGCCCGAACAGCTCCTCTTGCTGTAGATACAAGATTTAAGTTCATCATTTTCTCAAGTATGGAAAAATGCTAAACACTGCCATTGAAAACTTTGCTTCCCAGGAGAGAAGGGGAGGGGTCTCCCTGGGGGGGGGGTAAGTTTGTCCTTTGTCCTTTCATAATCCTATTAACTGGTCCCTGAAGGAATGTGGGTGGCTGGGAGATAAGAAGCCTTTGAAGTAAAAGCCCTTTACTAGCCCTTGGCGGTAAAACTCCAGTCTTAGCAAGCAAGGCCTCATAAGCATAGTGAAACCCTGGGCGTCAGGGCCCTGAGGACCCTGCTCCTTTGACAGCTTGCTGTGCTAGGGAGCAGGGAGCAGACCTTGCAAGTTGCTCCATGGAAAGAGAGAGATAAGGGGGCTCACCGTCCTCGAGTGGAAGCAATTTACTCCACCAGGCTACAGGGTTGACCTCAAGGGTTTAAGTGAACCCTTCAGCCGCTTCCTTGCCCCGACAAAGACCCCCGGCTCCCTCACACAGCAATTACAATCAATCTCAAGATGTCCTTCCAGCAACAAAGGATGCCGAGACGACTGCTCTTCATTAGCCAGGAAAATTAAATCAAGACCTATTGTGTGCAGAGTGCTCATTGGCTAGCGGCAATCTAGATGAGGGAATGAGCTTGTTTGTCTAGCATTTCCAACCGAGTACTGATGAAGAGATGCAAAAATTTACTGGTGAATTCACAATCACGGTTGGGTAGGGGTGGCAGACCACTTTAGTGAGTTTCTAAGGGGGGCTAAGAGTGTTCCCTTCCCAGCCCGTAAGGGTAGTGTGGGCATGGTGGGGCATGTCTCTAATCTCAGCACTTTTGAGGCAGAGGCAGGAAAATCATACCTTTGAGGACAGCCTGAGAGACCCTGTTTCAAATTCTTCCTGCCATCTCAACAGCCCCGCTGCAGTAAGCCCACATGGGAAATGGGTCAGAGGGACTTCCCTTAAATGATCTTTATAATAATCCTAAATTCCTGAGGCCTCAAGACCTATGTTCCTGTGAGCTTAGGTCTCTGGGTAAGCAGTTCTGTTGCTGTTATACCTGCTGCGAGTGCCTCTCTCTCTCTCTCTCTCTCTCTCTCTCTCTCTCTGGCTTTTGTGTCTGTCTGTCTGTTTGCTTTCCTGTCTGTTTATATGTGCTTTCGGAAGTCCGATCCCCTAGAACTGTAATTATAGGCAGTTGTAAGCAGTCTGACATGGGAACCGAACCGCTGCTTCCTGCAGCATACTAAAATAAATAAATAAATAAATAAATAAATAAATAAATAAATAAATAAATAAAAAGTATTCTAAAACTTGAAAACAAACGAGCGCCTCGGCTTTCTGCACTCTCATTTTGTCTCAGCGTGATCGTTCTATGGATTTCCTCCGGCCTCACATAGGACTGCAATCCTTATTTTAAAAATACTGCCTTCCCAGACCCAGATTCAGGCATAGCTAGCCGAGAGTAGATTAAAGGCTTGTGCGGAGCGCCCTCTTGAGGCAGTCTTTAGAGATGTCGAAACTCTCGTTGACTAGCCCATGGCGGTAAAACTCCAGTCTTAGCAAGCAAGGCCTCATAAGCATAGTGAAACCCTGGGTGTCAGGGCCCTGAGGACCCTGCTCCTTTGACAGCTTGCTAATGAAACTCAATTCAAAGATAAAAGTGTTGGGATGGCTGCACTGTCCCCTCGCTAGAACGGAATTCCTTATCTCTGAAGTCAAGGTAATCGGTGGCAGGAAGATACAAAAGCGCAAAGGCGGACTGAATGAATTTATGTGTACAAAATAACAAACAGAAAAAGGCGGCTGACAAGGGTAAGTGGTTACAGGGCTTGAGTCTGTCTGCCAGTTCTAGATAGTGTTCCTTATCTAGGAGACTCGAGGGGCAAGATTTCTCCACCGTGAGTTGCGGGCTGTGAGTGTGTCACAATGCTTAGGGGCTGTGTTTGTGTATTTGTTTGTTTGTTTGTTTGTTTGAGACAGGATAATAGTTAGCCCAGGCTGGCCTTGAATTCACCTCCTAGCTGAGTCTGGGTTGTTAAAACACTAACCTGACTGTCTCGCGCTTCCCCTCTAGGCTGAGTGTGAAGATCCGCCTTGCCACTTAGCAGTGTGTGAACTTGCTAAGCACCCCTGCCACCCTCCCAGATCATATGCACAGCGCTGATAGGAAAATGCACTTCAGAGGGTTGTGAAGAGAACCAGGTAAGGAAATGTACATATAGACCTCTGTATAGGGAGCTAAAAACCATCATCTGCATTTATGGGCTTTGTTAGTGAGAAACAAGATGGGATCCTTTTTGTAAAATTATCATAATGGTTCCTTTTATCCCTGATCATTGAACCCTTTCAACTTAGACCAAAAAAACAAAAACAAAAACCAAGGTTGCCATCATTGTGGAGTAGGAACAGACTGAGTGTCGCACAGGTGGAAGGTGATTCCTGGCCAGCAATGGGGGCTCAGGCCAGGATTCATTCAAACCTTAGCTCAGTTAATGATGTCAGCACGTTATGTTTGAGGTTCTGTGCTCCCTCTGTGAGCCTTGTGTCCTGTTCTTCTGGAGATGCTGGGGATGAGATGTCTGGATTGAGAGTTGGTCCCAGACCCCCTCTATCTACCAGCCTGGCTTGCGAGCAGACGTAATATAATGATCACTCTCTCTCTCCTGTGATCCTGGCCGCCAATCAACCGATCACTGATCCGAAACGCTGGCTCTCCTGGCTGATAGGTTCACTTGCTGACCTGTTTGCCTCGAGTCTATCCCTGTTCACAATTCAACCCAGGCAGAGAAGCTGCCTGTAAAGTGTGATGTGTGAACTGTCTTGGAGAAACAAAATGGAGAAAAGAAGTAGGGGGAGTGGGCCTGAAAGCTTCCGAAGGGAACAGAGAGGAAGGCAAAGCGAGATGGGGTTACAGGTGAGAGTCATCTGAAAGGTGAAGTGGGCTCTACTGAAGCAGCCGTGTAAGAGCAGAAGGGCTTGAGGGTTAAGACAAACCTGTTTCTACACAGTGTGTGTGCATGTACGTATGTGAAGTTGTCACACAGTTTGATGGCACAGCACACAGAGGATTTCTTTCCCTCTGCTGTGCTCAAGTGCACCAGGATAGAGATGCAGGACACTCCACTCTAAGAGCATCAGGGCAGCATCAAGGTCATCCTCTGATATTCAAGGAGTGTCTGACAGGCTAGGCCTCCTCTGGATGATGACAGATATTGGGGGGGAGATATGCAGAAGCTTCCAGAAAGAAACACACGTGATCTGAGTGGGAAACTCAGATTTGTTACACATACAGAGCAGGCTAGTGACCTCCCTACGAGGAATGTGTCCGCCCAGTCCTGCAGCTGACTCTAATCCTACAGATCCACTACCTCTGCAGGCAGAGGGTTGAGCAACTGAGGCAGCGTGCCCAGGGAGACTTTTGAGAGCTGAAAGTCTGCAGGCATTTTATCATCCGTCTTTTGAGACCTAGCAAGGCCTGGGAAGGTCCCCAAGGTATAAGCAGAAGCCACATACCCCATTTCCCCAAAGCCTCTCCAGCCAGTCACACCCCCTCACTTCTTCCCAATTTCTAGATAGGGAACTCAAAGGGACTGTGATAACTGGGAAGCTTTGAAAGTGAACCCAGGCTTCCAGTTCTATCCTGGACCTTTGTTTTGCTGGTTATCGTGAGCAGAGCGAGCCACTGTCGTTAGGATTTCTAGCAAGTTTGTGGGAATAATGTTCTCTGATTTGCTGAGTGGTAGGAGAGGGAGAACAGGAGAAAAGCAGGGTGAAGGGGAGAAGGAGAAAGATCTAAAGGTGTAAATAGGAAAATCTTTAGTTTTTTTAAATTAATTTATCTTTTGAGGCAGGGTCTAATTAGACACAAGCTACTCTCAGACTCCCTAGGTCAGCAGTTCTCAACCAATGGGTCTCAATCTCTTTGGGGGCGAGGTCAAAAAACCCTTCACAGAGGTCCCATATCATACACCCTGCATATCAGATGTTTATATTATGACTCATAACAGTAGGAAAATGAGAGTTTTGAAGTAGCAAGAACAATAATTCTATGGTTGGAGGTCACAGCATGAGGAAGGTTGAGAACCGCCTCTCTATAGCTGAGGATGACTGTGAGCTCAGCTCCTCCTGCCTTCACTGCACAAGCTCTAAGGTTACAGGTGTGCACCACCATAGCCTGTTTATTCTGTGCTGGGGATGAAACTCCAGGCTTCATGCTCATTAATCCACATGCTCTACCAACTGAGCTATACACCACCGCCGCCAGACCTAATTCACTTTTTAAAATACCCTCCAATAATTACACTCTCGTCCTATGATATAATGAACTACAGTGACCCCTGCCCACCAGTGAGCTGGATGAGGCTTGTCTCGCCTGCACCCCTTCCTGACCCTTCTCTCCTGACTCTGACATTACAGAATGTTCTCCAGGCTCCACCCAATGCCAAGGGTCTAGCCAACAGACTGAGTTCCAGCTTCGCAACAGCATCCTGACCAAAACCAGGTTTGTGTGGTCACCCTATCCCAGCTCCTTCAGTCTCCAGGCAAACACTGCAGCACCTTTTTGCTTTGAGAACCGTGTCCTTCATCTTGAAAAACCAAAGGCTGAGCTGGCACCACCGAGAGGCACTAGTAGAGTTAATTATCTGAGCCACAAAGATCCAGAGGTACTAAGCGACATCAGTAGTTTGTGACTAAGTACCAAACATTCTTCCATCTCAGCATTGGCTCCCTGATGGCAAACGTGGTGACGTATGACTGGCCTTTATTGTGTCTCAAATACAGTCAAGCAGTGTTATTTGTGCAGGTGGGCTGCCATTTTCATGACCCAACTCCCTATGTTACTGTACGTAGCAAGGGCGACTACCAAAGGAATGAGAAAGGCAGCTCTGTCAAACAGAAGGTTCTAGATCTGCCACATCAGATGGTGGTGACAGGGATTGCTGTGGTGATGGGTTTGACAAGGGACGCACGCCGATCAATCAGGAAGTATCCAGGCAAGCAGGTCCATTCCCAAAGCACACATTTCCCTGGCGTGGACTCAAAAGCGGTGCGCTGTTATGATTCTTGGTGAGTTACTGAGCAGAATAAATGAATAATGCTAAAACCTGCTTCACTACAGGAGAAAGTAGAAAAGAAAAAAATCAAAAGCTCTTCTTGGGTAGTGATCATGACCTGTGAGCATGTGACAGGGATTGGAGTCCTGAGGTGTTCCCGTGCCAAGTGAAATGCAGGGAGAGAACCAAGGGGCACACACAGATGCCCTGCAATTAGGATTCGGAGACGAGCTTGCCGGAAAGCACCTTTGTGCCATTCATGGGGTGAGGTGACAGGGGCATCTGACCCTGTGCACCCCCAAGAGGCCTCCATCTGAGGTAAGAGCTGAAGAATGAGTTGCTGTCAGCCAGGTGCAGTCTAGGAAGAAAGGGCACATTTCAGAATGGTGTAAGGAATGGGAATGGATTTGGAGTAGTCTTGGAGTTTGCAGCTGCTTCACATGAGGGGAACAAACAAAGTGGGGCCTAGTGTTATAGTTTAGAGGTCATGAAGACATTGCTGTGGTTTGGGACTTGCAGGCTGGATACCAACCCTACCTACAATGCATGTACCTCCACAGAGCATGGGAGCCAGCTGAAACCCTGCATGCATTCTCAAAAGATTCGCTCAGTCACATAAGCTCTGAAACTGGCATACAAAAACCTTAAAATATTCCTGTGCCCAAAAATGCTTCATGTGGCAGGTGGGTGCATTTTAATGTTTGATTTAGTACAGGCTGGAAGATTTCAATATAAAAGTCTCTTGGGCCTCCCCTGAGGCTCAAGGACCTTGAAATGATGTCAGGGTGGGGCACAGTGGAGGAGGCATGTGAGTATGAGGGGCAGCCATGAGTCCTGAGCTCAGGAGAGCTGAGAAGCCTAAGAAGTTACAACAGGCTCAAACGCTAGGCCTGTGAGCTAGAGTCATATTTCCTGCTTATTCTGATGTTCGGGGAATGAACCCAAAGCCTCATGTGTGCCAGGAAGTGTTTTACTACAAGGTTAGACTTCGGTGTGTGTGTGAGAAAAAGAGAGAGAAGAGAGGCAGGGAGAGGGAGGAACACAGAAAGAGGAGAGAGAACGCCCATGTGCAGGCATGGGGAGGCCAGAGGAGGACATCCGGTGTCTTCCTCTGTCATCTCCACTTTATTGTCTTGAGACAGGGTCTATGACTCAACCAGAAACTCACCATTTAGACCAGGCTAGCCCAACAGCAGGCTTTCAGGATCTGCCTTTTATGTGTTCCCCAGTGTTGGGGTTCCAGGCACACCAGTGGTCAGCATTTTTACCTGAGTGCTAGGGACTTGAATTCAAGTCTCAGGTTTATAAGTCGGAGACTCCTACCCAGTACCCCTGGCCCCTGGCTGGATCCTGTTCTTGAGAGAGAGGATAGGCATCTACAGGTATGTTCATGCATGTGGAGGTATGGAAAGAGACCTAGGAGGAGGGAAGGAGGAAGCAGGGTGACCCCTGTACCCATGAGGGAGACAAGAATTCAGGAATCAGCAGTGTGGTGGCAGAGGCAGGGAGAGGCGTGAGACATAAGGGTCTGAGAGCCTTTGCGTCTTTTTGTTTCGTGTTTTGAGATGGCTCTCAGGTATCCCAGGCTATACTCAAGCTTGCCATGTAGCCAAAGATGACATTAAACACCTATCTATCCTCCTGCCCCTGCCTCCCAACTGTAGGGATTACAATATGCATTACCATACCTGGTGATCTTTTGTTTTGTTTTCTAAGATGAATTCCTTGGGCACAGAGCGTACACCCTTATATGAAATTTTATTCCCTAACCAGCAGTCTGCTGTTATTCAATTGATTTTCTAGAACAGCTTGATATATTCAGAGGACATCCACATTTTAGGGGAGGTACAGGGAAATAATGCAGGTTTGGGACTGTGCTATGGAGCGGGCGGAACGGACAGATGCGTCCTTGTCTGAGCCTCGGGAACCCCTGGCTGTGACCTTATTTGGAAAAGTGGCTCTGCAGATGTGGTTAAGTTACAGATTTCAAGGTGAGATCATCACGGCGTCTCTGGGCAGGCCCTAAGCCTAAAGACACAGACAGGAGGAGGTGGATCTCGAGGCAGCTATGCTAAGCCCTGAATGAGTTGCCCAAGAGGGAATGGCCAGCTTGCTCTCTGCCTCTCTTCACTCCTCACAGACCAGATAGCCCACTAAGCCCTTCTTCTGACTCCTCGGCCCGGGCAAGGGGACCACAGGCTTTCCTGTCAGGATGTAGGACAGTCTATTCGAAGCCTGTTGACTTCTGTAGTTCTCTGAAGCCCATGAGACATGAGTGGGAATAAGAGGGGGTAGGGAAGGAAGAAGCGGAGCTGGGGTGAGGACTCAGACTGGTCATGGGGTCATGTCTGAGAGCAGGAGTGGAGAGGCCGAGGAGACCTGCAAAGCTCTGGACGTGTTTGGAAGGGACTTTAGTAACCCCTGAACTCCTTATCTCCCCATCTTTTCATCCCCTGAAAACATGGGCACAGCTTCAGTATTATCCGCAGGGTTCCGTGTGCTTAGAGAGGGATGACTGAACTTCAGAGTCTACTCAGCCCTCAGCCGCAAGTACCTGCTGAGAGGGTGAGCAGAAGCTAAGCCCCAGTTGTGTACTCTGGGTACAAAAAGTCTGCTATTGTAATTACACAAAGGAGTAGTAGATACTAGCTGCTGCTCTGCCCTCTCTGAGGTCTCCCTGGCTCCAGTCCCCAGAGCATCCCCAACCAGGTCCTCACGATCTTTGACAAAGAGTGGCAGGCACCAAATTCTGCCTCTGTAAGGATGTTCTGTGCCCCCCTTCCCTGGAGGGGTCTGTGTCCCTTTTCTTCCCTCCTATGTCCCTTCCCAGTCCTCTAGAAGTTCACTAGAATCATTTGTAACTTATTGTTTTCCTTCTTTGATTCTTAATTCTTGAGTAATTAGATAAGAAACCAAGAGTCGAGTGTAGTACACACACCTGCAGTCACAGCCCTTAGGAGGTGGAAGCAGAGAGATCAGGAATTCTAGGTCATCTGTGGCTACCTATGAAGTCTGAGACAGAGGCTGGCTTAGGCTATATGACACCCTGTATTAGAACATTAAGACCAAACAGGAGAGTTTATGGCTGAGGTCAGCAGTGGGAGGGCAGGGACCAGAAGGAACCAGTTTAAAAAAAAAAAAAAAGCTGGGTTGTTTTGTTTTGTTTTGTTCCTCAGACTTTGAGCTTGTACAGCATCTTTGTACTCCTTCCTAGAAAGGTTAATTCCATCAACTCTTGGTTGTAGGAAGTTACCATGGTTCCGCAATACAAAATACACTCGACACAATGAATATGGCAAAGATCAGCTAGACACCTAATCTACTTTCCATTAAATTCAAAATGATACACCAGGCAGGCATCTTTATCCCATTGTTATAGATGGGGAAACCCAGGCTTAGAGGACGGGGAGTCCCAGCATATAACAGAGCTGAGAAAGCCTCAGTCCAGGTGAATCATGTGTGAAGCCTGAAACCACTGACCTCTAGCCTGTTCTCTGCAGGGGGTAGGTGGCAAGGTATCTCTCAGTGATTCCCAGGGTTTCCTTGGCTGTTACAAGCCTGGTTGATCACAGCATTGGGCAAGCCCTGTGTGGTTATTATTATTACTGTTATTATTATTATTATGGAAGTTCTGTTAGTGTTGGGGTTGAACAGTCTCATGAAAGTTATCAAAGAACTTCACTCTGTAAAACTCTGTTGGGTCCATGAGCCTTGGGAAAAGGAAGGAAGGAATTAAGGAAGGAAGGAAGGAAAGGAGGAAGGGAGGGAGGGAGGGAGGGAGGGAGGGAGGAACCAGGTTTGCTGGTCTTACATCATAGCTTCTTTTTAGCTTTTTGTGGTCTGTGTCTCCTGAACCTGCCAGACTATTGCTATGCACTGTAGCTGCCTGCCTCTGCCTCTGTGGCAGACCCAAAGATACTGTCCATCAGCAATCACAGTTCAGCTGTCTTTCCAGGGACTTCAGGTGATCAATACCTTCAGATAACAGTCATAAAACCTATCCCTGCACTTAGCTCTATATTCACTGACTACCGACTGTCCTTTCATCTTTAAACTGATCCCTTTGGGGTTGTTTCCTTAGTAATAAAATTGATTATCTGGTTTTGAAGGGCTACCAATCTCTTTGTCAAGTCAGATGAAAAGTCATGGTCTTTACCCAATAGAGGTGTAGAGAGAATTTCTTATAAGCATCACCTGTCAATAAAAAAAACCCCCGATGGCCAAATGAGCTGAGGCAGGAAATAGGAGGTGGGACACTGGGAGAAAGAGAGAGGATTCTGGGAGACTCACCCAGGAACTCAGGGGTAGAGTAGAGAGATGGGAGATCAAGATGTAAACTAGCAAGTAGCTGAACTCAGGATAGAATAAAGGAGAGATTCTAGCAAGACGTTGAGGAGATGCAAAGAAAGAATTAGGCAGGACTGAGGAGAGGTAACTAACCAAGTGGTAGACATGGAATAGTTTGAATGGTTAAATAAGTTACTAGCTAGTCAGGGGATGAACCAAAGCTTGTGGCCAACACATTTAATAATGAATAATTAGACTCAGAATTGCCATTCCAGGAGCAGGGGCTGATAGGAAAGATGAATTAATATTTCTTTTTTTCAAGAGGACTAAATGTGTCAGAAATGCTGTGTAGCTCCCACAGTGTTCACAGTGATGGAGCTTGGGGCTCTGATGCTGGTGTGTGTTCCTACCTGCTCTGAGATTGTTTGGCGGTTCCATCCCAGAGAGGTGCACGAACACACGCACCCCCCCACACACACCCCTTAAGACTCTCCTCTTCATGCTGTGCTCTGTTCAAGAGCTACACTGCGCACACAGGGTGGGAAGCCTTTGCCCACCCTACCTCTGCACAATAGGTATCATATCCATCCCATAGACATTGTTTTTGTATTCCCTTTTCTCTTTTCACAAAAAGGTTAATTTTTATTTGAGATAAGAACAAAACAGGAAATAATAATAATAATAATAATAATAATAATAATAATAATAATAATAATAGTCTGGTAACAGAGGAGAAACATGCTAAGAGTGTACAACAACGTAATCCTTGTCCCTTCATTTCTCTTCTCCTCTGTACTTGGGGCCATCCCTGGACTGCAATGAGGTGGCATTTGACAATGTACCCCTCACCTCACCCCAAACCCAGACACACAGCAGGCCTTATCGAAAGAGTTCACTTCCTGGTTGTCTCTGGATTTATCTGCCAAGCAGATCCTGTTGGTCCCACCCTGGGAAGACAGACTCACAATAAATAGCATTATCTCTCAGTAAAGCTGTAGCTCTCTTTCCAAGAGTTTGTGGCAGAGAGAGATTCAATTGTCCAGGAAAAACAAAGAGAGAGTCCCCTGTGAGCCTGGGTGTCACCCTCTGGTTCTCGATTTCATTACCCTGACATCCCTTAATCACCAAACATCTCTAAATCTTTATTTTACCTTAGGGATAAATGACATCCATCATTTCCTGAGTGCCCAGCTCTGCTGAGCCCATTATATCCTGAGTCACACAAAACATAACCTTTTCATTATATGGATCAGAGAGCTGCTGCTGTGACCATCTCCATCCTAAGGAGCCCAGTTAAGTCTGCATGAATAAACAGCTCTGACACCAACCCTTCAGTCTTTTCCCATCCCTGCTGTACCCAACAGTGCCTCCAGGGCAGAATCTATTTGGACCTCGTCTAAGACTCTCAGCATCCAGGGCACACCCTAGGATGACCCAAGTTTAATCCCCAGGAGGAGCCACAAGGAGAGAGCAGACTTCCACAAGTTGTCCTCTGAAGTCCGCACACACATATCTGGATCTACGTGCCCCGTCCTCCTCATATAAAACACATACGTGTTAAAGAAGTGGTTAAACTGTGGTGTTATCTCATAGACCCTTCATTTGAAGAGTGTGATGCCGGTCCAGTTATAGAGACTGAAGTTAGTAGGAATTCGAGTGGGGTTTTGATGAAATGAACCACAGTGCTGTGTCTCTGCTTAAGTCCCAAAGCAGGGTAGTTAGCAAACGGTTTTAGTGGCTATCGTTCTTACGCTTTTTTTTTTTTAAGCTTTATTAAGTGACATCTGTAGTGCCCATGATCAGGTGGAAGTACTTGAATTGTCACAGCAACCTATGTCCCCCAAACCTCACATTCCGGGTAGCTGAGGTCACTGATGCTGTCCTTTGCCCCGTGTGGAGGAACTAAGGGGCGACTCAACCTGCAGTTCCAGAAGCAGCTGTTGACTCTAGTTTTCTCATCTGTATTCACTAAGAACCTCTCTAAGGAAGATTCATTCACTCAGTCTTTCTCTGCCCAGTGTCAAGTGCAGCAAAGATCTGGTTAAACCATTCTTGCCTCTGTACACAGTGAAAATAGCCCCACATGAGAAAATAGCTGGAATTCTAGTTATGATAGTCCATTCCACTGTCTTTCTGCAATATATCCAATAAATATGTGTGTATATGTATATATCTATATCTATCAGCATATAATTTAAATTTTATTTTTAACATATGTTCTGTGTATGGGTGTTTTGGCTGCATGTATGTATGTGCACCACGTGCACACCTGGTACCCCCAGAGGCAGAAGAGGGCATCGAATTCCCAGGAACTGTAGTGACAGATGATTGTGAACTACCCTGTAGGGGCTGGGAACTGAGCCCTAGTTTTCCGAAAGAGGAACCAGGGCTCTGAATACAGCCCCGTAATATTAGTATTCTAATCAGACAGCTGCTTCAAAAAAAAAAATCCACTCAACTTTTTAGTAGAAATAGCTTCTTACACTTTATTTATAATTTCCCAAAGGCCAGCCATTGTGCATGCATTTTGAACTGTTTTCCCTCTGTTGCCCTGGCTGTCCTGGAACTCACTCTGTAGACCAGGCTGGCCTTGAACTCAGAAATCTACCTGCCTCTGCCTCCCGAGTGCTGGGATTAAAGGCATGCACCACCACCACGCCCGGCATCAAAAGTGACAATTCTTATGTTGAGTCTGATAGCATTATGTATGGGTGATTGGTCTTGTAAATTAATCCTAAAGATTAAGGGTTCAGAAACCAGGGGTCCTATTTAAGTGCAGCTGGGAACATGACTTGTGGGATCATATAAGAGTTTAAGAGTAAAGAAAATGAATTATCATATTTTCCTTTGAAATCATCTATCTCCCTCTTGCCTAAGACAGGAGAGATGGTGCATCTTCAAAGTTAGGTCTTTTCATCTGAATGCCCACGTGCTATAAGGATCTTTGCTTGTAGGACACCGAAATCAGACAAGTCATTGGAAAGTCTACACTTTACAAAGAAAAGGCTCACTGTTATAAGCCAGATCCCAATGGTTTGGAATCTAAATAAAACAATAATCTTGCTGTTGCCTAAGGCAGAGCAAAAAGCATTTATCAACTATTATATAGAACTGTTTTAATTCTCATTATTACTACTAATTTGGACCTGCCTCTGTGAGTCTCTCTTGCACAACACTTCCTGTATTCCTTTTTGGTGTGAGGATCCTACGAGGCTGGATGGCGATCTGTACCGGGGTTTCATCTTTGATCTCAGGCATCATACTGAGCTCTTAGTGATTGCTGGATGAACTGGTGTCTGGTGACACCTATCTTTGCAACATTCTCCTCAAAGTCCTACCACAGGGCGGGCACCAGCGGGCCTTGGCAGCTTTGTTATAGAGAGACTTGGCCACATATGCTGAAGAAGCCAGGGCAGGCCTCTGAGCTCCTCTGCTCTCTCAGCAGCCCCCATCAGGGTTCACCTTTAGGCCTTTTGCTTTTCTATGACCTTTTCTATGTATGTGTACTTAATTCCACATGGACAAAAAACAAAACTCCCGATAACATGGCCATTTGGGATAAAAATTGCTACATTTTCCCTAGTAAAAAAAAATTCCCCCGACAGTACAAAGAGGCAATCCAATGCTAAGCGGCAGAGACCTGACCCATTTGTGACCTAGCCTGCTTGACATTGGGAGGGGAGGGGGGAGGGGAGTTTTAAATCGTGATCCACTAGATAGAGATTTAGTTTAGACTCCACAAAGTTTAAAACACAGGTCTGACTGTCACTCCTTTCTATTCAATGCTATTTTCCCCACCAGAGATCAGCAGAGCATAACTGTAGCAAGCACGTTCAGAATTTGTTTTCTTAACTGTGTACGCTGACAGTCCTAGGCGTCTGAAAACTACACTTCCTTCTACAACTGTGGATAGTTCAGGGAAGTTTAACATTTGAGTTAATCTTATGAAAGCTGTCTTTAGAAGCTGTATCAGAGCATAGCACTTGAAATTGCATAAGTTTTTAAGCTGACAAAATGCATTTTAATTTTTTATAGCTCATGATTTTTACTAAATCATATTAATAGGCATTTAATCTACTTGTATCCTTCTGCATGAAGGGTATTTACTCTTGCTTTGACATAAGTGTGTGTGGCAATGGGCCTCATCTTGCTTCCATATAACTCATGATTCCAGTCGTTTCAATGGGGACAGTACTGTGAAGGAAGTGTGTACCTCAACAGATAGAAGAGGACCAGCTAGACCCAACATTCTCACAGACACTAAAAGGTGCAGTGACGAAGGCCTAAGGAAACCTGAGACAGGCTAACCAGTGACCCTCTGGGATCACAGGGAGCCCTCCAAAAGAGTGTGCAGCCTAGAAAATAATTGGAGGGGGCTGGAGAGATGGCTCAGCAGGTAAGAGCACCCGACTGCTCTTCCGAAGGTCCTGAGTTCAAATCCCAGCAACCACATGGTGGCTTACAACCATCCCTAATGAGATCTGACTCCCTCTTCTGGTGTGTCTGAAGACAGCTACAGTGACTTACATATAATAAATAAATAAATCTTAAAAAAAAAAAAAAAGAAAAGAATTGGAGCTGGAGCCACCGTGAGTGTATGGAGTGTCCCCAACTTTAATAAATGGATGCAGAAATTGCAGACTTCTGGAAGTCACTAGCAGTAAGCAGGAGCCCACCTTCTGCAGCACAGAACCTGGTGACCCACTTAACCGCTTACAGCACAAATGAGTTGAATGCATCTATGTGCAGTTCCTTTGGGGAGGCCGTTCTGAAACAGTGTGCTTTCTGTTATTGTTGTTTCTAGGTTTTTTTTTTTTTCCCTTATCCTATGAAGGACTGATTAACCAAAGAAACTGCTTCAGACCATTCCCCTCATCTGAATAAAATCACCAACCCAGAACTCAGGCGAGACGCTGGCTCTTACAAAACCAAGCAGCCCACGCGGAGGCCATTGCCCAGTAGTTTCAGCATGTCAGAGACACCCAAAGCTGGTTTTAAAAAACAGACAAGCTTTGAAGTCTCTCCAGAAGGAGGACCTGTGAAAGGCTTCCTGTGCTGCTGAGTGCAGGGTAGGGTAGCGTGTGGGAAACATCACGGTGACCGCAGAGGACTGGTCGAATGCTGGTAGGAAGTGGAGCTTTCTGAGATCAACCAGCCGTGATATCACCAACCTCTGACATTAAGAGGGTTGTCCTTAGATGTTTAAAAGGCAGCTCTTCCCATAGGTGATCCTTCGGTGCACATAACCTTCAGAAAAGCATCTCCAGCTAAGTACTGACTGCCTATGGGCGTGGCTTTTGAAGTAATGTGTTCAGTTTCAAGTCCTTTACAATTCTACTTTGTCCTATCATTCCCTATGAAGGAAACTTTCAGGACCTGCTCTGTTTCCCCCAGTTTAAAGATCTAACAATCAAAGGTCATGATGGTAGGCTTCTATTGCTCCAGCTACCTGAGACTCTAGTAAAGTAGAATAGGATTGCCCAGGAGTTTAAGACAGGAGTTGCCAGCCTGGGAAACATGGTAACATCCCATGTCTGTTAGCAAAAAGATGGTTGTAGAGTGACTATCTTATGTCTGTATGGATGTGGCACCTGTCAGTAGTAAATCTGATGGCCTATGGCTTAGGGAGCAAATAGGAGGTGGGACATCTGGGAGGAGAGAGAATTCTGAGATAGAGCCAGGAAGATTTGCCCAGAAAGATGTGATGAGACAGACAAATGGTACCTGAGCATAGGTAACCAGCCATATGGTAGGATGTAAGTTCAAATAAATGGATTGGTAGGGCAGTGGTGGTGTGTGCCTTTAATCCTAACACTTGGGAGGCAGAGGCAGGCGGATTTCTGAGTTCAAGGCCAGTCTGGTCTACTGATTGAATTCCAGGACAGCCAGGGCTATACAGAGAAACCCTGCCTTGAAAAACCAAACCAAACAAACAAAAAAACCAACAACAACAACAACAAAAAATACCCCCAAAACAAACAAAAAAACAACCAACCAACCAACCAACCAAACCAAACCAAACCAAACCAAACCAGGTTATCTAAGTTATGATCTAGTCAGAATAGAGCCTACCTATAAGCCCAAGTTATTTGTAAATATATTTTGAGTCTGAGTCTTATTTCTGTGAGCATGAGGCCGGGAGGAAGAACCGGGACCTACTGCTATAGATGGTTAATCAGTTTGTGTGTGAAAGCCATAGATAACCTGGGCTGTTGTTCCTTGATGGAGAGGGGGTACTGTCCACCATATTTTTTGAAACATGGTCTCTTACTAGGATTCTGACTTACTGACTAGGCTCATTGGCCCACAGACACCAGCGGTCTCCCTGTCTCTATCTTACCAGCACTGAGATACAAGCACGCATCACCCCACCCATGGCTTTTTACACAGATGCTGAGTACCAAACTCAAGTCCGTTGGCTTGTGTTGCCACCACTTCCTGAGTGAGCCATCTTCCCAGTCCCCAAAGTTCTCAAATCGTTTGTTCATATATGCACTAGAATACCCTGATAAACCCCAAATCTGTGTTATTTCTTTTATTGGAGAAGGGTTAGGTCCTGGGAGGTAGCTGCCCATTGCAGGACTAGTTACAAATACAGAAAACCATAGCAGATTTAGTAAGAGTGCCAAGCAAGATGTACACATTCTTCAGAAGACTGGCATGTTTGGACTTTTGGGGAGCTGTTTTCTTTCTTAACTTCAGTATGCTTGGATACATAAAGCGACACCCCACCCTGCTGGAGAGCGAAACAAAGATGCCATGTCACTGTATCAGCCATAGTCTCTTCCAGTTTCCAGCTAATTAGCAGAAACTGCAGCACAGCCAAGATGGATTGTAATCACGTTAGCATTCATGTAATAGGAAATGTAAGTAGAAACTCAAAAGAGAGTCTTGCTACAGTCCTTGGGAGATAACTTTAACCCACGTTGCAATGCATATTCAAAAAGACCTTTGCATCCAGAGAACTCTGGGTCTTCACAGAAATCACAGAAGAGCGGCTGTTCAATTTGGAAACTGTCACTCATCCAGCAAAAAAAAAAAATAGGGGTGGAGTGGGGTGGGGGAGGGGCTTGAAAGATGAATGCATCTTTGTATAGCCAAGACACCAGTGCAGACGGCAGGGGCACCTGGCAAAGGTAAATTGCGGCTTACGGACCCAACACGGCAAAAGAAAGGACTTGCAACCAAAATGAGTTTCAGCTTTTATTATGAATGTCCAAAGTGAGATCAGACTGTTGGAGGTTAGAATTTTTGTTGATTACATTCCAAGGGACCACAGTTAAAGAATTCCAAGCACTTTAATACTTTTTTTTTTTTACAAAACAAGCAAAAGAATGATTAAAAATATTCTTCTAGGGTATAATAAATGGTGCTCACATTAGAATTTTTGGAGTCCCCCTCCCCCAGGTATCATGTGAAAACTGGTAGATGTCAAAGACAGAAATCAGGTCTGGTGTCCTGTAGCTGACTGTCACCATCTCTGCTTCGGTTAGAAGCTCCTGGGAAACGATTCATGAAGTGAGGTAAACTACCATGCAGTAGGCCTGATTATCAGTCTCCCCTCCTCTCCCACAGGGCTTCTCCTCTCGGCCAGCATGCCTGCTGTTTGCAATGACAGGACAAGGCTGGAGCAAAGGGTTCATGGTGGTGCGCTGAACCCTGGATTTTTCTCAAAGATGCATTACAAAGGATTTTTTTTTTTTTTTAAAAATGAGACTCTGAACAACTTTCAGTTTTTGAGTGTACAAGGAAGGAAGGAATAACAATGGGCTGAAGCCACAGCCAGGCTTTTTTTTTTTTTTTTTTTTTTTTTTTTTTTTTTGTACATGGCTTTTCAGTAGTAAGCTACTGTGTTCGAGGGAAAAAAGAAAAAAAATCGCTGGTGTAGTAACACTATGGGTCTGGTCATCTGTACGAGTCTCCGGGGGAGGATTTCCTCGCCCTCTGTCTGTCCCATCATGCACTGGACGATGCTACTGATGGAATATGTCGCCAGTGATTCCTCAACTAGTTGTGGGCAGTGGGAGCGCGTATCTCTTATGGATGTAATACTGTTCGTCTGAGTGGATCCTCAAAAAGAACAACTATGAACTAGAAACTCATAGAGTTTGTGTCTAGAATTTATAAAATTAAACCTGCTCCGACAGGTAATACAGGGAGGCATGCGTGTGACCTCTGCATTCAATCAGAAACCGCGCCTGAGAGCACAGAGCCTTCTCAACAGGCAACGGCGGGGCTCCTTTTAATGCTTCCGGTGTGACGCTCATTAGAACTTTGAAGCACGTCTGTCTCACTTATTTCTACAAGGCCTGGGACACTGGAAGCTGCCAGGACTTCATTCATCATCTTGCCTGTTGACAAAAGGAACAATAACGTCATCACTGGTAAATGGAATCACTTTCCTATTTTTTATTATTATTCCCCCAAGAAGAGATGGTGTCAACACCAATGAAAACGCCTTGATGCTTGATGATTTTCTGTGCCCAGAACTGCTATGTTTTCTTCCAGTAGAGCAGAAATAGTCAGGAGGCAGACCTTCCCAAAAGTCAGCAGAGCTAGGCTCCAAGATCACCTGTACCAAGGACTGACACAGTCCGTGCCATTACTGTACCCTAATCCCTTCACATAGGTACTGAAAGTATATTGACCTAAATCATATGCCTAAGGTGGCTATCCAAGGCTAACTTCTAATGTGTCCACATATTTCTGTCTACAAATCCCTACAGAGCACAGCCTGGTCTGCCCATGTCAACCTTTGCTGATGGATAGGCTTACAACTCAACCCATGCGTGCTATCTTTGCATTGAGAAGGAGCTTAATTCAGAGAAGCCTCAACATATATGCTAGCATAAGGAAATAAAAACTTCACAAATGATAGTATGGCTAAGCTATATGAGTGAAAATTCTGGAATTCTCCTGTCCATTTTCATATCTTTTGCTATATGACCTTTCCAAACCAAAAAATAAAAAAAATTTTTAAAAAAATCAAGCAAAATGAAAATTAAATAAAATGCGAGGAACGGGAGGCGTGCAGATGGTGGGCCAAGAGGTTTTATGGCATAGTGCTTGCTTTCTGAAGCCAGCTCCCATGTAAGAGTTTGCTGGCTCTTACAACAGGGAACCCAGCTTCCCTGAGGCAGCCAAGTTGGGATTGAACTAGAGGCTGGCTCAGCATTAGACAAATTGAGCCTTAGACTGGGGTGGCAACCAAGGGTTCTCCTTTCCAGGCTAGTTTTCTCTTCTTAGCACCGAATACTGGCAGGATGGCTACTCATCTCTTCTGCATACCTCTGCTAACAGTGTTAGCGCGAGTAGATAACCGGCTTGACGA
Source organism: Mus musculus (assembly GCF_000001635.26). Taxonomy (NCBI): domain Eukaryota; kingdom Metazoa; phylum Chordata; class Mammalia; order Rodentia; family Muridae; genus Mus; species Mus musculus. The sequence goes on along the minus strand of NC_000083.6, from coordinate 3,256,757 downwards.
AGAATACTCTGAAAGAGAGATCTCCACAGATGCCAGACACGCCTTTGCCCAGCATCCCAGAGGGGAAGGCTGAGCCACAGCTCCAAGCTCTGATGCTTTAATCATACAGCCTCAGCGTCCTCTATTGTGTACCCCCTCTGTGTGTGCCATGGACCGCCACACAGAATCTCTGCAGCCCTGTGGGTATCAAATCCAACAGGAGCAGCTATGCCTGAAGCCAGGCCACAAAAAAGGAAACTCTCCTGGGTGTGCTGATGCATATCTGTAATCCCAGCACCCAGAAGGCTGAGGCAGGAAGACTGAGAACAAAGAAAACAAGAAAACAAAATGAAACAAAACAAAACAACCCCAGACTGTCCAAACCAGGAAACCCTGGCTGCTTCAGAAAGCCACAGCTGCGGGCATTCAAAATAGCAGTGTCTTCCCATTACATTAATAGCTTGGCTCACGATGAGATTCTGTGAAGAAATTAAATTTCACACGATCAGGGGTTTTTCTTCATGTTACCAGGGTGGCTCACGACTCACCAAGACATCACCTATAATTTCACAGTAAATAAAGAACATGGACCAGAACTAGGGATCACAGATATACCTATTCTTAGAAATAAATCTGAACCACTCTAGAAGTCAGTCTGGCGGTTCCTCAGAACATTGGACATAGTACTACCGGAAGATCCAGCAATACCTCTCCTGGGCATATACCCAGAAGATGTTCCAACTGGTAATAAGGACACATGCTCCACTGTGTTCATAGCAGCCTTATTTATAATAGCCAGAAGCTGGAAAGAACCCAGATGTCCCTCAACAGAGGAATAGATACAGAAAATGAGGTACATTTACACAATGGAGTACTACTCAGCTATTAAAAACAATGAATTTATGAAATTCTTGGGCAAATGGATGTATCTGGAGGATATCATCCTGAGTGAGGTAACCCAATCACAAAAGAACTCACATGATATGTACTTACTGATAAGTGGATATTAGCCCACAAACCTAGAATACCCAAGATACAATTTCAAAACACAAGAAAATCAAGAAGAAGGAAGACCAACGTGTGGATACTTCATTCCTCCTTAGAACAGGGAACAAAATACCCACGAAAGGAGTTACAGAGACAAAGTTTGGAGCTAAGATGAAAGGATGGACCATCCAGAGACTACCACACCTGGGATCTATCCCATAATCAGCCACCAAACCCAGACACTATTGCATATGCCAGCAAGATTTTGCTGAAAGGGCCCTGATATAGCTGTCTCGTGTGAGGCTATGCCAGTGCCTGGAAAATACAGAAGTGGATGCTCACAGTCATCAATAAGATGGATCACGGGGCCCCCAATGGAGAAGCTAGAGAAAGTACCCAAGGAGCTGAAGGGGTCTGCAACCCTATAGTTGGAACAACAATCTGAACTAACCGGTACCCCCAGAGCTCATGTCTCTAGCTGCATATGTAGCAAAAGATGGCCTAGTCGGCCATCATTGGGAAGACAGGCCCCTAGGTCTTGCAAATTTTTATATGCCCCAGTACAGGGGAATGCCAGGGCCAAGAAGTGGGAGTGGGTGGGTAGGGGAGCAGGGCGAGGGGAGGGTATAGGGAACTTTCGGGATAGCATTTGAAATGTAAATAAAGAAAATATCTAATAAAAATATAATTAAAAAAAGAAGAAAGAAATCTGAGAAGAAGCAGGTTAGCTCAGCTACCATCCTTCTGCAGTAAAGGCTAGTGGAGAGGAATGTGCTTCATACTCTGGTACAGCTTGATGGAGAACGGATGTTGAGGAGTCTTCAGTGTCTTCCTAAACAGACCTGGAGGGAGCAATAGTCAGGACCCCCTCATATCAGAGGAGCAAACAGGTTCTTTGACGTCAAATAACCAAGACAAGAGGATACACCTCGACAGCGTTAGGGACTGAATCTTGGGCTAAGCATGTCTGGCCCCTTAATTTTGTGCCTTTCCTATCAAGGTCCATTCCCCTGACGATGCATGGAAGTGGCACTGCCACCAGATGCCGTGATTCATGCGTGCTGAGAGCCACAAGGAGGCTCAGCTGCTCCCATGCCCACTGTACCCTCCATTAATTACACATGTCCAGCGGTAGGGACAGTGGCTAGGTGGCCAGGTCCCCAGGTCAAAGATACCGGGCAGAAGAGAAAGAACCTAGCAAAGATACACCCCACCTTAGGGACATGACTCAGGGGGTGGAGGGTGGAGGGGACCAACAGCATGGAGAAACAGAAGGGTTTCACTCATGGGAGGATCCTGTGGTCTGGTTGGTTTTTCTGTCTTAACTGATGGCTCTATTGGCAGGCTGTAACTGTGTATAGCCTCAGAGTCATTTCTGAGTTATAGCCATGATGAGAGAGGTCAGAGGGAATCCTATGAGGAGACAAAGCCCACAGAGAGCCCTTTGACCTCTTTGTAACTCTTTCCCTCCCAGTATATGCATTCCTTACCAGAGCTGCCGCCAGCCAGCAAAGGTTCGGACCAGAAACCCATACTGCCTCTATCCTCTGCTTTCCACCAAAGATGAGAGCATGCAATTAAGAAGCCAGGAGGAAAGAAAAACAGTATTCGAGAAGTTTGCTCCAGCACCAAAGATCCTGGGTCAGCAACCAGAGGACCGCAAGAAGGTGATGCGTGCGCACTTTGGTATGATGTGCTGTTTCCCAAAAGATGCTCAGACCTAGGCCCAGCCAGCCTGGCCTAACACGTGGGAAGGGAAGTGCCAGAGTTATTCACAGATGCCAGGCCCCCATCTACCCCGGCTGGCAGCCCATATGGGCTCATGATGCCTGGCGCAGAACTGGGATTGCCAGTCCGTGCAGATGCGCTCTGGCGATTTTCTGTTTTGTTGTTGGATAGTTAAAAACCTACTTTAGAATGCATGGAGCTTTATCCCACTAGACTGGAAGAATAAGAAGTCCTATCTTTCCAAATACCAAGGATAAGTATAGTAACAATATCAACAGCATCCACTGCCTAGTGAGGAGGTTTCTTCTACATTGGGAAACACCCAGGGCTCCTCTGTTCAACTGAGGTCACACTGCCCCCCTGAGATCCACACAGGTATTGCACATACTGCTAGTACTCAAGGGTAGTCACTAAGCCCAAAATAGCCACTTAAATCTACACTAGGAAAGAAGTCAAATCAGCACAGACCTCAGGAATCATTTAACCCATAGAAACTGGAGATCCCAACTTCCCCAGGGCACACAAACATTGAGAGACTATGTGATCCCCGAGTTCTCGGTCCCTCAATGCCTCTTATTCATTTAATTAAAAAAAAAACACTCAAATATTACAAATCCTGAAAAGTTAAGCCATTAAGTATAAATGCTTCATCTAGATAGGCTTCTTGGACTATAATGGATTGAGTGGTTTCCATGAATACTGTAATAGCGTGTGCTACTAGGAAGAAGCTGGGGTCCGCATTTGGGGCCTGCCAGAGTCCCCCCAGCTAGCTCATCCACAGACAGGTGGCAGGGAACATGAACTGTGGAGCCAGATACCCGGGCAAGCATGCTGTCTTCCTTCCTTCCTTCCTTCCTTCCTTCCTTCCTTCCTTCCTTCCTTCCTTCCTTCCTTCTTTCTTTCTTTCTTTCTTTCTTTCTTTCTTTTTCTTTCCTTTCTTTCTTTAAGATGTACAGCCTCTGAGTAGACTCCTCAGCCGCTGTGAGCATCAAGAGAAAGGTTATGTGGGAAGTGTCCCTTCAAGAGGGTACTGTAAGAAGGCTGGCCATTCTTTCTTTTTTGCCAGCCACTTTCTCAAGCAGCCTTGTAGACAAGAGGCCAACAAGGAGAGCCATGGAGTGAACCTCAAGGCCAAGGCTTTACACAGCCTCGGTCTAGGATATGTATTCCCACTTCCTATTTCTCCCTTGGGAGAACTTGGTCAGCCAACACCCCACTGAGTAACTGTCTCTGCTGTAAAACCTTCCTCAGAGGGTAATGGCGCCCAGTCCCCAGCTCCCAGGTCTCTGCCCACATCACCTACTCAGAAGGAGCAGCCTCGCCTTGCTCGGGACCTAGGCAACAGTGACTGTATTGCCAACGTGCTATCATGCCCTGTCTCCGACCCCAAACCAAGCCTTCTCCCTCGTCTCCCACCTCCCAAATGCTACCCCTGTCTCTCTGGAGCATTCTCCTCAAAGGAGGGAATGGCCAGACACAGGTTGTTATAAATACACCTGTGCTAAAGGAAAGGTAAAACAAAACAGTGTTCGTCTCTGCTGAGGCTCAGCAGAGCTAGAGAGTCTCTGTTATGCGCTCATACAAAGCTACAGCCCAGCAGAGCCATATGCAGTGTGGCCATTCTGCATTCTGATGCCCTCAACCCTGAGGTTGAACGCTGGGAGAGGAAATACTAGCAGAGAGAACGCAGGGCAGGCTGAGGCATTGTTTTGCTACCACACAACAGACTTCTAGGTCTGCAAGATGGGTGTTGAGGCTGCCGGGCTTATGAGAGCAAAGCACAGGCATGAACTCACTTTCCTTAGGTCTTAGGGTTCAATGGACACCCAATAAATGACCAGTGCAGGACTCAATGCTGGTGAGGTAATGCTAGCCACCCAGGAAGACTAAAGTCTACCTGCTAATTACTGCTTGAGACTGTGGCCTCCGTTCCATAGGCCGCAGAATCACCTTGTGTGCCGAGCAAAACTGGAAGCTGAAGAAGTTAAGTATTAATGCATGCGACCTACAGAAGCTTGAGATGGGTCTTCCCCAGACATGGGTTCAAAGCTCATGTTTGTCTCCCTCCCTTCCAGTAGCCCCTACCACCCTTGGTACTGGGGATTGAACCCAGAACCTCGCATAGGCCTGGGAAACACTGCCACTGAGCAACAGCTCCTGCCACTTGACTTGGGTTTCCAATAGTGGATCGATCATTGTACAGGGGTTGCATGGCACGACTCTCTTTTCCAAACATGGGTTTAAATAATCATTTAAGTGGGATGTGCTCTTCTATGCCAAGCCAGAGTGAAGACAGTCAGTATTCCTTCAAATGAATGAACCAATCAATTAAAAAAATTCTAGCAATATTAAAAGTTAACTTTAAAAGGTATAGTGCTGTAGGCACGTCATTCTTACACATAATGAATACTATGGAAAGCAAGGCAATAATGAAGTCTTTAGTGTACTGGAAGGAGCCACCAGCATTTTTAAAAATCCTACTGTTAATTCTCTCTCTCTGTCTCTTTCTCTCTCTCTCTGTTTCTCTGTCTCTGTCTCCCTCTTCCCCCTCTCTCCCCCTCTCCCCCTCCCTCTCCCTCCCTCTCGGAAAAGGAGCCTTTTGAAAAGTGAACAGTTATCCATTCTTACAGGCTTCAGGGTTTCCTATATATCCAGTTTTCAAGAAGCAAAGTCCATCTGCTTCCCCAGCTGTCGCCACAGCTTAGCTGCAGAGCCAACGCAGCCAATCACAGGCACAGGTGCTACTGCTTTTTAATGGCTGCAGAAACTAATTTGCAAACCGAATTATTGATAGTGAATTGACATCTTAGTTCAGGGAATGACAGGCCACTTAGTTTCCTTAGATGACCAGGGGAAAAGTGACCCTGGGGACAGTCAAAACCAGAACAGCCACCATTGAGCTATGAAGCCCCATCTCAGGGTACCAGCGAGACTTGCGGGTGGGCATATCTTATATACTAGCAGATCTCAAATGGCAAATCCCACTAGATGATAGCGTAGTTCTCCCACTAAAATAGACAGGCAATGGGGAATAAGGAAAGGCTGTGTGGATAGCTTGGGTGATGGCAGTCATGATGAGGCTGCACAGTGATGGCGGTCAAGAGGGCTGACTCAGCCAGCTGTGAGGTATACTGCCACCCACCCACTCTGCCGTCAATGCTGTCTTCATTTGAGCCCCGGCAAAATTATATATGATTATACGCCATGAGGCAGCTTACAGAAGTTGTGGCCATAAATGTCACAGTCAGTGATGCACAGTACGCAAGCACCAGTTTGCAGTTTGAGCCTGGTTTTAAAGCTCGGGAGAATTCAAGGTGTTAGATGTGTGCTGAACAGCTTGGGTAGAAGGTGGGCATGCCTAGACTCCAAGGACAACCTGTACCCTCTTGCTCCACAGCTTCCAAGGTAGAATTTTGAAAGCCTCTGGTCTGACATTATACAGTCTACTGGGTTCTGAGCACACCAGAAAGATCAGCATCAGTGAATCTGTTCAAACTGGGATCTAACGTAAGTGTAATCTACTTCCAGGTTAATCGAACCCATGTCAGAAGAGCTAGGCACAGTGGCAGATGCCTGTAATGTCAGAGCTGAGGGCATGATGAGGACATGTGGGTCTCTGGTGCTCCCTGGCCAGCCAGCCTGGTCTACTTGGTGAGTTCTAGACAAAGACAGCACCATGACTCAACAACAAAAAAGGCCAGTGCCCAGAGGGCTTCCACATTCAGGCATATACATGCTTCCACACCCACACCTGTCCACATTCACAGAACCCCAGAGATCCACAGGGAAGCCTCCGTTTCTTGTGAACTCAAGGGGACATTTTCTCAAATAGACCTGATGACTGACTTTCATTCAAGGTGCTTGCTGTCTTTTCTTTTGTGTGTGTGACTGAATCCCTGTGGGAGTATTAGACTCAGTGGTGTGTGTGTGTGTGTGTGTGTGTGTGTGTGTGTGACAAAGTTTCCTCAGGGAAGAAGCCCTTGCTGAAGTCACAATGTGTACTGCCTGCCGGAAAGTTTGATCCACCTATAAATGAGATCAAAGAGGTTAGAAAAAAATGCCAGCAAATGACTTCTCTTCCTCTTTAGGCTTTCCCTTCCCTTTGGTGGGTTACAGTACACTGAGAAAGGAACAGCCATAGCAAGCTGGAGACTTAGGTGATAAATACAGCCTTCTGCATCTGAACTCAGTTGGAAAGCTGGTCCTTGGGAATCCGTGGAAGGCTGACACCTTACCCGGCACTGCCATGGGAGAGGGCTATGGGGCAGGCAAAGCTTAGGGTGGGGTATTCTTGGCTTAAGTGCCTTGGCGAGGGCACAGGACAGAGGAGAACAATAAAATCCCAGCAGGTCTCAGGACAACCTGATTGTAAACTCTTTGTTAAAGAGTTTTATAGGGCCAGAAGGTTATGTTTTGAAATATAGCCGGTTTATGAATTTACAACGGAATAAAACTCTGTCTTCCTTTTTTATATCTTCAGAAGAAACGGTTACTCCCCACTCCAGCCACTTGGCACCGAACCATCCGAAGTCCCAGGGGAAATGCTCCCTGTTCTTCTGATGCTCCCTGTAAACACGAACCCCGTTTCCTTAAATAACTGAGGGGTTTGTGAGCCTTTGTTAAGCCAGCAGGGAGGAGGGGCAGAGAGGAGACCTGGACTGTTTTGTGTGAGCTGGATCCAGACTGCAGCAGGTGCCTGGCTGCAGCTATTCTCTAGACCTTAGATAGCCATCCCTGAGCCCCAGCCCAGGAACATATATGACTGTAGGTTTCTTGTGTCCCAGTTCATACTGTGGGTAGCAGATGGAGCTAAACTTTCCTGTGACATTTCAAAAAGAGAGCTGTTCATCCCCCAAGGGACTCCAAGGGGTGATAAGCCCCAGATGGGACTAGTCTTCAGATTGTAGATTGAGTGGGAGGGAACTATATATTCTGCCAGGATATAGTGTGAGCCTGATCAACAAAGGGCTTCTTGGCACCCATGAATAACTGCTGGTCTGAGCCGCCAGGGAAGCAGCTCAACTGAGGAAATCAGCTCCAGTATTTCTCGTTGCCTCCCCGCCAACCTCCAAAAAAAAAAGGTGTCAAAACTTTTGGAATGGTGACAAGCTAGATTTATCCCCGTTTACGGAGCTCACTCTTTGGAATTCTTCCTAGGAGACCTAACAGGGTGGTTTGGGGAACGTGTCTACAATTAGTGTGGTAGCTGGACTTACACAGACACCTAGCAGGGACTCAAGGAGTCAGCTCCCGTGGTGATGACTAGGGAGAAGTGTCCCATCCCTAGCAGTAATGGGCATAGCTACAGAGTTCACAGGGACAGGAACTCTGTAGTCACTTGCCTCTGCGTGGTTTGTATTATACCTAACACGGACACTTCTTTAAGGATCACATCCATAGATGGTGAGTGCTTGTGTGGACCAAAGGATGCAAATAAACACCATGTCTACTGGCTTCTTTCTTATCTGAAGGAGAGAAAGGAAGGCTGAGACAAGAGTTTAGCTTTGGCTGTATGTTGAGTCTTTTTAAAAAAATAATCAAATCCTTACCCCCTATTTCAAGGTAATCATTTAGTAATTATCCCCATGAGTTATTCTCTATTTTTGGTTTATCCCAAATGTGTTGCAGGCTACTAACATCTCTGGTACTTCTTAATTGGCATGGACAATTTTTATAATTAAGAAACAACAGGTAATCCAGCAGTGACAGTGGACTATGGAGACACCTGCCCACTGTTCACCTACATGGCTGTATCTTCAATTAGCTTTCAGTAGTGCTACTTAAGCGGCCGGCCAGAGATGGAATTCACTTTGCCCTCACCTTGTTCCACTGTAACTGCTACAGAGCCACTACTCACAAATATCATCAGGGTGTTTCCCCAGGAGCCAGGCAGTTTTGACCCAGCCAGAAAGGCCCCTTTTGGACTTTTTTCCCCCCTTCCCGATAAAACAGCCCAGATTTCAATTTAAAAGAAAAAAATCCTCTTGCCCACTCTATCCTCTTATTTTAAATTCTAGGCTATGCATGTCCAACCTCAAAGTGAATCCGCCCTTCGAGGTAGCCCATAGCTGGGAGGGGTCTTGAGTTATTTGTTGAGTTCAGCTACAACAATAAAGTCTACACTGCACATCTATTCCACACAATAACTCCGAAAGGACTCTGTAGCAGTCCTTCTCATATCTGGTGTGCTTTCTTGACCGCAGAGAAAGAGGGCCTAAGAGGTGTACCGATCAGTCAGAGAGGGGTTCCCAGATGAGACCTGGTTCCAGTCAGCAGTACTATACACCAGGTACAAGGCTGATGGAAAGTTTCCTTTTACGAACGCTGTTGAGATTGCTCAAACTCCTAACCCTAAGTCCAGTCACCAAATACCAGGGAATTCAGTCAAATTTGCCAACTAGAAATTCATGGTTAATTACTATTAGCATAAGTTTGCCCCAAATACTGCACAGGATACACTTACGATAAAAAGTATTTCTTGCTTAGGCTTTACAGTCCACTGGATAGCCTATGTTTTCCCCCTCGCTCTACCCAGGAGTGGAGGGTTGGGAATCGCCAGGACGCTGAGCCCCAGCTATAAACTTACTGATGCCCTGCTATAAACCGTGCCCTTCTTTCCTCAATACACAATCACTGTGAGCTCACGACTAGCGAAGAGAACAAGACAGATGACTGAGACCAGGCAGAACTGGAGGGCTGAGCCGGGGAGGGGTGCTTTAAAGAATGTGGGCTCTAGGAGAGGCCCTTCCTCTCCCATGGCAACCCCAACTTTGGGTAAGAAGGATGGGGCACATACTGACCAGTGCAGCCTGTCTCACAGCGACAGCAGGTGCCTGAGAATATGCTAAGAACCAAGTTCCCATGGCTCCCATGGCTCCCTTCAAGCCTCGTTCAAAGGGACAAGAACAAATGTGGTCACCGATCCTGGACATAAAGGCACCAGCCAATGAACGTCAGGAACTTCGGCATCATTTATCTTAGTGACACATGCCTTTGGCTTGCACCCAAAAGCCAAGGGAAGAGTTTATAATAAACAACTTAAAACTTAAAATCTTAAACAGAGCTGGTTGCCTATCCTAACCTGCCTACTTGAAAACAAACAAACCTAACAAATAAGAGCCAGCTCATTTTGTCCAGTTCAGCACATTTTTCTACTTCTGTGGCCAGCAGAGGAGATATGCAAATCAGGCCTGCTAGCCTCAGCCAGGGACCTCTCTTTGAAGCCCTTTTATCTCCATCAAGCCCCTCCCTGAGGTGCTGCTCTGCAGCATCTGATCCACACTGGCAGTGGCTGAGCCTGATGAACAGGAACACAGAGCTCTGTCTTCCACTGCACATCACCGTTGGTCTACTTTACAGCCAGATACCCACTTTCTCTCTCAAATAAATGACAAGTAGGTCACAGAGAACAGATCTGAGGTCAGCATTCTGCTTAAGCCTCCAGAATTTCCTGAGGGCGCTAGGTGGAAGGGAGAGATGCTTCACCTTTGGCCCTATCCCAACACCTCAGGACAGCTGGCCTGAGGTCCCGTCTCCTTGGGCTTGACGTCCTCCCGGGAACTCAAGCAGGCCATGGCTTCCAAGGCAATGACTAGGCCAGGCATCTGCTGAGATCAGGACTAAGGGCTGCTGAGGAGCCCTCTTCCCTGGGCTGATACTGATCCATTACTGGGTAGGTGGAGTGGGCCAGCCTGGTTGCATTGATTCCCTCTAGGCCTCCCCCAAACACTGCTACAAACTGAGCAACTTTCTCAGTTCCTTACTGACAGTATCCAAGCACCTTTCTCTGTTATCAATGAATTAGCCTTTCAAAAGCTGAATCATCTTCCTGCAAGGAATCCGTTCTTAGTAACCCAGCAATGGATCCACTGGGTTCCATTTTTACAACTGGTGACTCAATCGTTTATTTATTGACTTATTGGTATGCGTGTACGAGTGTGGTTGGAGGTCAGAAATCGACTTTGGTTACCACTCCTCGGGTCCCATCTACCTTGTGTTTTAAGACAGACTTTCCTATCTGGCTCACTGATTTGGCTAGGCTGCCTTACTGAGAGCTCTGGGGATCTGCTCGTCCCTGCTTCCCCAGCACGGATTACAAATGTGTGCTACAGCACTTGACTTTGTTCTCATGGGTTCGAAGGATGAGACTCAAGTCCTCAAGCCTGCACAAGAAGCACTTGACTTACTGAGCCATCTCCCCAACTCTGAAGTAGTTCTTTATCTTGTCTGATACAGCGTCTTACAGTGTATCCAAGGCTGACTTTGAATTCAAAATTGTCCTGCTTCTGCCACCCTTTTGTTGGGATTACAGATGCGTGTCACCATGCCCACCTTTTGGACTTAAGCTCTTTTGGACTGTTTGTTAGAAATGATAGCATATTCACTGGCTCAGCCTTCCAGGAAGCTTTCCCTCTGATCGAAGGTCAAAGATTAAAATCCTCTCCTGTTTGCCTGCTCCAGATTTGCAGAGAGCCACAGGCCAATCTGGAAGTTTCTGTCATCTTTCAAGTCCAGAACAGTGCTGAGCACAAAGTCCGTCTCTTCACCTTTGCCTTCCCCCAGTTCTACCTCCCTCAGACTCACCCTGGAGCTCAGGATTCCAGACACCTGCGCCTCTGCCCTCCTGCCCTGTGTTTCAACCTACACTAGAATGTCCCTTTGTACAGACACCTCATCTTAAGCCTTCAAGCCTGCTGTCTTGCTGGCTCTCTGCAGCTCTCTCTGTGTGACTCTCTGACATCCATCTTGGACTGTGGCCTCTCTTCTGCTCATGACAGATTTCGCCCCTAGAGAGCTCGTGCTGGCTCAACGTCCTTCCTTTTTCTTGCCATCATTAGTAAAAAGTCACGGCTTTTTACTAACAGGGTTATTGTACTGACCTTATCACCAGTGTGTCTGCCTCTCTCTAGGAAAACTCTGTTCGCTACATTTATCTCTGAGCCTAGAAACATTGCCAGGAGGAGGGCACAGCCAGACACAGAGTCATGGCAACAAGCTAACAACTTGCTGCTTCTTCTGCATCTCCTTTCAGCATTCTGGACTGCTGACATTTCTCCAGAGACTCAGAGGAGGGGCAGCTGCCAGGAGGCAAAACCAGAAAGATCAAAGGCCTGGCTCTGGAGACTCCAGTTCCCCAGAGTTCTGCCTGTTCTTCTTACAAACACCTTCCCACTAGTTAGTTTTGTGTCAGGCAAACAGAATTCTGCAGTTTTAGGAAAGGAAACTGTCCAGATTTGGGATTTCAGGTGGTTTAACTTTGTCTACCTTCACCTTATCCTACAATTTCCTACACTCTGCAATTCTGCATGGTTTAAAACTAGGCGATCAGCTCACACAGAGCCATGGGCCAGCCTCTGTATCCACGATGAGATGGAGAAAGAGCTCTCCAAGACTTACAAAGATTTACAAAACTCAGATAGATGCCTCTTGGTTGAAATTTTGGTAAGTAAACAGGAGAGGGGTACTTAGCAGGGTGAACTGTGTTGGACCTGTGTGTTTGGGGGGCTGGGGGGGAGGTACTTGCATGGATATAGTCTTATCTAACAGACCTCCTCACCACCCAGAACACAGAGCCGATGGTGACTCCCATTTTGAATAAGTCATGGGTTTTGAATGGACTGGCCAATGTGTCCCGAATTGTGACCCTTTGTGGGAGCAATTGTGCCGAATACCTGTAAAACAGTGGCACCTGGGCTCATGTGTGGTGGAAAATGTATCACTTATGTGCATATTTGGAGACTTTCCTAAATATACTATAATGACATATACTAAGTATACATACTGAACAAATGCCACACATGCGTTGGAATTGTAGATTTAAGGGACCGTGGAACCTCCACAGATATGCTCAGAGTTCCCTTCACACCTACAGTCACTCAATAAGAGTCTGGACAAATACTGAAGGTCTATTTTTAAAATGCTGCATTTGATCCTCATGGTTTCTGGATAAACTAGCCAGTCAATAAAAACAGCCTCATTCTGGTCAAGGTAAGTTTCTTGGAAATCAGACCTGTATTTGGGATATCGCACAAACAGGAATGGTTTGTGCAAGCACAACAGTGGAGTGGACTTAAATGTAATTTTCATACTTTAGAAAGTTATAGAGATCAATGGCTTGGCAGCTGGCTGAAAAGATTCCACATTTTAAAAGTCTGGAGATGCATCTGTTAGTTTCGAGTTCCTATCACAGATTGCCGGTTTGGTGCTAGCAAGCTGTCTTCCAATTAATGTTCCAGAAAACATTTATTTCAAGATTTATAGGAGGAGAGCCAAATTTTCTGAGCTTCAATTATGTGAAACATCATCATAATTTCTGCCTTTTGTGAATCTTCTGTGTCCAGGGTTAATAAGCAATGTGTCTTAAAGATGTTCTGTTTGCCTTTCTAAATAGGAGCCTGACTTCAGAATCATTAAGGGGTAAAACACATTCAATCTTGCATAGCCTCATGGATAACGTCATTAAAATATTTAAAGACAGGCTGGAGCGATGGCTACACAGGCAAAGGTAGACAGGCTGAACAGGCTTGGAGGCCTAAGTCTGGCCCCCAGAACTCAAGTAAAAATGCAAAGCTGCGATCTGACACACATGTGTACACACACACCACCACTACCACCATCACCAATAAGAGTATTTTAGAAGATGTTTAAAACCACTATCACGATGTATGCAACTCCCTTCCCTTGTCTTCTGCCTATAAATGCTCAACACCCCCTCCCCAAGAGGTCTGTTTAGCTTCCTCCCTCCCTTCACAGCCAGGCTCCCTGTGCAATTCCTTCCCTACAGTCTTCAAGCGTCTACAGTCTACAAACATCTACATCGTCTACAGACGATGGTGGTACACACAGCAGCGCCCACAGTATCTACTCCTCTCTGATATCTGCCACCAGTGTCCTCTTTATCCCTCTAGCACCTGGAAATGCCAGGCCACTAGACTATTTGTTAAGTGTGCAAGAAACTGAATGAGGCCAGAACCAAACTGATGGCCAATGTGTGCTCATTCTTCAGAGTCAATGAATAAAAATCTCAAAAATGTACAGTCAGGTATTGATTTCACTTGAAACTGGAAAAAGCGGTTCAATGTCTGATACTCAGACCCATCCCATACATCCTAAGATTTTGGGTTACAGACCATCACCTGTAAGCTTTGCAGACGTGTGAATCAAGTCGCAGACAACTACCTGTCAGCTACAAAACCAGAGAGCATCCTGGTACTGCTCAAAGGCTGGCAGGCAGTGCTCCAAACCTCCTTGGGTAAGAAAGGGACAACCCGGCAGAGAGTTATACAATATGAAGGTATTCGAGAACTTGCTATTACTGGAACATTACAGGAGGGGTGAAACAGAGAAACTGAGGCTCACAGGCACACGCTGGCCTGGTTCTCTGATGTGGGGATGAAGGGAAGCCCTCACACAGGGCGTCACATGTTAGCACAGATCTGTGGGAGCATCGGATGGGAGGTGGAGGCAGAGTGCTGGTCATCGCGCTCTGGGACTGTCAGTGGTCTGATGTTCACAGCTCTGAGCTATGAAACTGTGGTTGTGCAGAGCAGTGTTCGGATGGTCCAGAACCATGGGGATTTCTGTGGGTTTTGCCTGTGTTGAAGTTGGGGGTCCGTTGTCATGGGGACAGAATGGACATTACATCCTTTTTACCTCCTTTTGAGCCTCAGGTATGGAGCTGCATGGGTTTTGGTGACTTTATGAGGACTCATGTCCACATATATGCTTGAGCCACATGGTTGCTGTGCCAGACCTGTCTGTCAAAGGAAGACTCTTCTACAACTACCTCAGGTTGCCCTGGTAGGACACTCTTGAATTCTGCTGCCAAAAGACTCTTTTGATGAGACAGAGCACTGGCCATTAGTTGACAACACTGCTTAGACCCACAACTTGGGGAGCCCGCATATAGGTAGTATGGACCAACTTATAGCCCACATGGTACAGTGAGCTACAAAAAACGGGTTTCCTTTCTCTTCCCATTTCTGTGAGATGTTAAAGCGTTAAATATGTGAGAAATAAGCTCAAGTGTATAGTGATCTAAGGCAGGTGGAGGGCCAGAACTTGACAACCAATCTGACAGTAGCCTAGGAGACTAGTTTCCATCATGATTAGGTTAGCCTTAACAATGGACAGCACTGTTCTCTGGGCTTGGGTCCCGATGCAATGCGATGAGCTGCTGCCTCAAGCTCCTGCCACCGTGAGTCCCCTGCCACGATGGACTTACAGTACTGGGGAAAGAAACGGATATACCCAACTTTCAAAGCTCTTTGTGCTCTATTCTACCTTTGAACCCAAAATTTTATATGGTATCTGATACAGAAGAAAGCTCCCTTTCGGCCTCTGGCTGTCGGGAGAGAGAAGAAGATAATATGGTGCTACCTTGGCATGAGGACTCACAATAAATGCTGTTAATTGGGACACAGGCAGAATGATAAGAAGTTGCCCACCTTGGCTCCCTCCTCTGAATGGTTCTTTTCTCTAAAGCCAATGGTGCATTGCTACTAAACACATCCATTCCCTCTGTCCTATGAGAAAACTGCTAATTAAGGCTGAAGACTACCATTGTCCAGATAGCCTTCTGTGCATAATGGAAGAATCCTTTCATTGGCAGGGCTTCTCCTCTGACTTTGCCTGGGGAATTCAAAATCCCTACACATACCTTTATCTGAGGAATGTCATGTAGTCTTAGTTAGTGTAAAGGGTCAACTTCCTTTCTCCTGATAAGAACCTGCTCAGCTAGCACCTGGCATTGCCCATGCTAAGGAGGCATTTCGTTGCCCTAAGCCTTCAGACAATGACCTTTGCCCATCTTGGATATTCTTCCCCTCAACCCCCCATGGGAATTCCATGGATGAAAGACCTCCCTCCCTAAACACAAACAAGCACAATCTTGCCAGAGTTTTCCTTTAGACGGTCAATTGAGTCTTCTGGTAAAGTGAGGGGTACATTACCAAATGTTCACTAACAGGTTCATAGACACAGACAACCTAAACTGTAACAGGATGTAAGTGGTTCTTAGAGGTCATGATCATTTTCAGCTGAGAAAATGAGGCATAGTCATCTTAAACAGGATTTCCTGGGAGAAATACAGGAAGTGCTTAGAACGTTTCAGAATAATGTCATTTTATAAGTGTCCTCAGTGCTAAACAAAAGAACACAGATTGTTTCTAACAGCTGGCTTCCTGAAGTCAGACACTGAACACTGGAAACAGGTCCGGGATCCAACGGACTCACTTCCATTTTTGCTCTTCCAGAATCCTTAAGACTGGCATGCATACAATACCCTCCGCTTGTTCCTCAAAAGAGTGTACAACACCCACACCCACAGGCTGAGGAATTAAAAAATGGCGCATCTACTTAAATATTGTGTCTAGCTCTCTGTAAAGATCTGAGTGGGCCAAAGACTGTTACAGACTAGTAAGAGAAAGGTTGGATTGACTTTGTCAAGAAAACTAGCTATGGTCTCCTTTCTTTCCAAAGCACAGCCAAGGCCTTTCCTTCAGTAAAGTAAATTAAACACTTCCCTATCACCCTATCTCTCCTGGATCATTCATGGCTCTACCACTGGAGATAAAGACTCTCATGTCTACAGGCAAACACTGTGACCCTGGACTCTCTCAACTTAGGGCCAGTTAGTGCATGGGCAAGGGCTATGGACAGCCACAGGAATGCACTGTGGAAGGGCAGGGCCTGGAGGGAAGGTGATGCCCACCTCACACATGACTCTTCAGAACAATGTCTAAATGAGATAGCTGTCGCCAGTTCTCGTAACTCCATGCTAGGATTTGATGTATATGGTCTCCTGCCACCACCAACAGTCCTGTGAGGAACACTCTGCTCCGGCCTGGTTGCATGGGTTGAGGGAAGCCAGATTCAAGACAATGGTGTTGTTTCCAGAATCCTCAATGGAGTGGTATGACAGATAATTACCTTTGAATTGGAAGCCATGGGTCTATCAAACGACCTCCGCTCTACATTTCAGGTAAAACAGACTTGCTACTGTTTTCATCCAACAACAAAAATCAACTTTCTTAATTATGTTGGAAGAATGTCAGTGTTTCCAAGTGAAGAAGACAATTAAGCAGAGCACAATTTGGAAAAACAGTTGGTGTTGAGGGAGAAAATGGATCTGTACTAAATGTTCACCGGCACCACAAAGTGAAGCAACAGCCACGCACTCGGAAAAGGCAGTTCCTTGTAAATCGAATAATCAATCCAAAAAAAAAAAAAAAAAAAAAAAAAAGCCACACTCCAGGGTTGCATAGGGATCCTTGACTTCAAGACTAAAGTTCAGTCATGAAAATTAACTTTGGGGGGGGGGGTTGGGGGGAGAACTGAAGAGACAGCTCAGTGCTAAGAGCACTGACTGCTCTTCCAGAGGTTCTGAGTTCAATTCCCAGCAACCACATGGTGGCTCACAACCACCTGTAATGGGGCCTGGTACCCTTTTCTGGTATGTCTGAAGATAGTAACAATGTACTCACATACATAAAATAAATAAATAAATCTTTTTAAAAACTTAACTTGGGGGCTGGGAAGATGGCTCAGTGGGGAAAGCACCAGTTATGCAAGCGTGAGAACCTGAGTGTGGACTCCTACCATCCATGTAAAAATCTGGCATGGTAGCCCATGGATCTCCACCCCCAGTGCTGAGGTATGGAGACAGGCAGATCCTAGAGGCTTGCCAGCCTGCCTACTCAAAACTGTGAGCTGCAATAGTGAGAGACTCTGCCTCAAAATAAATAAATAAACAAACAAACAAACAAACCAACCACCCACCACAGAGTTAACCACTGGCTCTACAGGCGCCACTCAGGCAAGTGCACACGTGTACACACATGCACACATGAACGCACACACACACATACCCCTACCTAACTCGGAATGAAACAGGTAAGTTGTCTGCAAGGAACATGAAATGGAACAGTCCGCACAGATTTTCAGAACCACAACTGTCCTTGAAGTACAAATCTGAGCCGGGTGTGGTGGCCACCCCTTTGATCCCAGCACTCAGAAGGCAGAGGCAGGCAGATCTCTGAGTTTGAAACCAGCCTAGGCTAATAAAGTGTGTTCTAGAACACAAACTAAATAAAATAATTCTATTTTTTCAAAAAATAAAAATAAATAAGCCATATATATACATATGTATATGTATATATATGGGTTTATACACACGCATGTGCGCTCACGCACACACACACACACACACACATATATATATACACATATACACATACATATGTGGTGGTGGCGGCCCTGTTGGATTTCATGTCTTGTGCAGATGCTAGATACAGAATAACATCCAATGCTAAGGCCCCTCCACGGGTCCCCTCCCTCCACAGGGCTGCTCCACAGTGCTTACAGACAAAATGCTGATGGGAAGAAGATCGTTATGGAATACAACTTCAAGAGTATTTTCCTCATACAATTACCCTCTCTCATTTACTGGGCAAGTGTCCTAAGTTAGAATCCTCAAGATTAAAAACAAAATAAAACAACCCCTCCAAAACCCTATAATATATATGAATGTAAATCTCCTGAGTTAGAATTCTCAGGATTAAAAACAAAACAAAAAGCCTATAATATATATGAATGAAAACGTTATAATGGAATTTATTATTCTGTTTGCTGGTTAATTACTATTTTTAAAATAGAGGCAAAAACGGAAAGCAAAACACTCACATTTTTATCTTCTATTAAAAAAAAGTAAGAAAAAAAAACAAAAAAGAAAACTTTTTTTGGCAACAGAAAAAGTATTATCAGCTGGGCATGGTGGTGCATGCCTTTAATCCCAGCACTCGGGAGGCAGAGGCAGGCGTATTTCTGAGTTCAAGGCCAGCCTGGTCTACAACGTGAGTTCCAGGACAGCCAGGGCTACACAGAGAAACCCTGACTTGAAAAACCAAAAAAAAAAAAAAAAAGCATTGGGCAGGGGCTGGGAGTGTAGAGTGTTTGCTTAGAATGCATGAAGCCTGGGTTTCAATTCCCAACACCATACAAACCAGGTCAGGCCAGGCGTGGTAGCTGATACATGCAATTCCAGCATTTTGAAGGCAGAGGCAGAAGGATCAGAAACTCAAAGGCATCCTAACCTATACTGCAAGTTTGAAGACAGCCTGTACTACGTGATCCTGTCTCAACAAAACACAAAACTGGGTAGGGACATGCTCTTCCCACACGCTCCCCCTTAGCCTATTCTTTAACCACTTCTCTCCCTATAGGTGTAACTCTTACTCAGGAGAATTCTAGAAAACCCATTACATTTCAGAATTCTTATTGTTTTTCATACTCATTTCAATGATAAAAGATGTGTGTGTTTTCTTCATTGGAAACAATATCATACTGGAAATAAAGGACTTTATCAGGATAGACTTATCTCAGCTCTGTTATTGCATTGTTGGATAGAAGATGAAAATCTACAGGTCAGTTAGCTAGCTAATGGAGCAGGTGATGGTAGTGCCCAGAAGTAAGTCTCCATGCAATTAAGACAATGTGTTTACTAATAGGAAGCTCTGTGTTTAGAGGAATCAGTCCTTATTATCCTGTATAAAACTGCCTCATGAATGCTATTGTGTATTTGTTTGGAGGAAAAATAAACAGAATGGGAAAGGCTATATAAATGATACTGATACATGCAGGTACAACGAACAGGAAGTGAGCCTGCGGTACCTTCACATGAGCATATCAGCCACCTCCACAGGGCTGTGTCACAGACCTACATACAGCAATAGGCCAGACAGCATACGCATTTTACAATATATATTTTACAACAGACTTTGCTAATTTTTTCTATGTGTTGCCTGTCTTAGTTGCCAGACGTATTTTAGAATTTAAATTTTCCTGTTCCAGGGCCATTACCAATAGGATAAGTTGGGGAGGGGGAGTCTTCCATCTCTCTGCAGAAGTGTTAAGGGGCATGAGCAGCTCAACCCCTTGATTTCAGTTCAGCAAATTCTCAGAGAGGCAGTCCTGGCCTGGCATTCTGGGCACTGGGCAGTTGGCTCAGTAGTGAAGAGCAGTGGCTGTTCCTCCAGAGGACCTGGGTTTGGTTCCTGGCACCCACAAAGCAGCTGACAGACACCTTTAATTCCAGTTCCAGGGGATTTGGTGCTCTCTTCTGGTCTCCACGGGCACCAGGCATACATGTGGTACACGACATACACGCAGGCAGAACACTCATCTACATGAAATAGATAGATAGTAGATAGATAGATGATAGATAAGGTGGGCAGATAGATGACAGATAAGATAGATAGATGGTAGGTAGCTAGATAGATAATAAATAGACAGAGAAATTAGTAGATGAAATCAGTAAGTAAACTAAAGAAATATCTACCACATAGTTCCTCAGCTGATAAGAGATCTAAAACCATCGGTGGACAGAAATGAGATAGCAGAGTATCAAGACCACACTTCTCTAACAATGGTTTCGGTCACAAAGACTAAAAGAATATTTAATATGTGTATAGTGGAGTGCTATGCTCACTCAGCCACGCCCTCATCATCTTGGTTCTAGGGTACTATTACTGTTGGCATAACTGCATGCCAGGACTCACGTGGCTCCTGTAACAAGGAGATCAAATGTGTAAATTAATGTTTCTATACTCGTTCTCACGATTTGAGTAATTGAGAGTGTGGTGGTTGAATGAAAGTGGCTCCCATAAGCTCATACAGGGTGGCAGTATTAGAGATGTGGCCTTACTGAAGTAGGTATGGCCTAGTCAAAAGAAAGGTGTCCCTGGGGTCGGGGGAGGCTTTGAGGTTTCAGAAGCTCGAGCCAGGTTCAGTGCCATGCCTGTCAGCTCTTTCTCCAACACCATGTCTGTGTACATGCCACATGCTTCCAGCCATGAGGACGACGGAGCAGACTGACCTCCGAACCGTAAGCCAGACTGTGTTAAATGCTTTCCTTTCCTTTCCTTTCCTTTCCTTTCCTTTCCTTTCCTTTCCTTTCCTTTCCTTTCCTTTCCTTTCCTTTCCTTTCCTTTCCTTTCCTTTCTAAGCGTTGACATGGTCCTGACTAACACAGACATGCATAGTTATTTCTGGTTATACTTTTAACTTATACCAGGGCCTAGTGTTGCACATTCTTGTATCCTAAACTAGGTCATCAAAATGTTACCAAAGACTTAAAAGACAGGCCCCTGCCACGGTTCCTTTGCTTGATTCCTCATGTAAAAGATACTGAGTATAAATGTCTTCCACTGAAATTTTTTAAAGATGTGGTTTATATTTAAATTGTCTACTGAAACCCAAATGC
This sequence comes from Mus musculus, assembly GCF_000001635.26. Lineage (NCBI taxonomy): Eukaryota > Metazoa > Chordata > Mammalia > Rodentia > Muridae > Mus > Mus musculus. Next base: position 3,235,804 of record NC_000083.6, on the reverse strand, counting down.
CAGATTTTGGAAGCAATGCCCAACTGTCACACACAGCTGTCAAGTGTAGCTCAAAGGAAGGCGCAAGGATGACAAAGGCAAGGCCTTGTTCCTTAGGATGCAGGGGGCATGGGGCTCTTGGGAGGTGGGATACTGGCTAAGAGATGTCAGCTGGAGAGAAGTGAGCCTGCACACAGAGGCCAGCCCCGAGTATAGGCGAGGCTTTCCATTCTCCTCGATAAAATCTATATAACTAAACTAAGCCAAGCCCTTACCTCTCAGCCCCGGGGAAGCTGAAAAGTGCCCTCTGAAGGTACCCACTGGCCATCCCCATAAAGGGGAAAACATCACACTCCACGAGTTTGTCAGACTTCACTGACCTTGAGTGAGAACACCACACTGCCACCTTCCCAAGTCCCTGTCACTAGGAACCTGCCAGAAGTGATGGATTGCTATTCTTACATATATATGTGATCAGCGGATACATACAGAGTCCAGACACAGGTAGGATTCTGCACTTTACCCCAAGCTGCTAACATGAATCCACAAATCTTAGGCTGAGGTATACAAGAAAGTTTGGAAGCGATCTACACGTCTCAGAAGGGATCGTAGTGTACAGGATTTTAATTAGTAAGATAAAGTGTCTGTCTGCAGGCTGGGGACTGCAGTGCGCTCACTTGCAATCCCGGCAATTCCAGCACTACCACAGTGGCACGGGAGGTGCCATGGATGGCTCCTGGCCAGCCCACCTAGACTGTGCAATGCAACAGAAACACTGAGAGACCCTGCATGCACAAGAATGAAGGAGAGAACCAGGCCAACACATGTCTCATGGCATGTCTACGCTCACAGTTACACATAAAGGTGCATGCGCACGTGTGCACACATAGACACACACAGACACACAGACACACAAATAACAGATATTTTCAAAACTGCAAACAAACAAGTCCACTTGTAGGCCAAAAAATAAAACTGACAGACATATAAACTTACAACTAATGACTATGAAGAAAAATTCCTATCTGTGATGATGAAGCAGAATGAGATAATTCATAGACCTGGGGAGCCGCTCCATGGTACAGAGCACCGATTGCTCTTGCAGAGGCACTGGGTTCCATTTCCAGCAGCCACATGGCTGCTCACGACTACATGTAGCCAATTCCCGGGGCTCCAATGCCTTCCTTGGGCCTCTGCAGGCACTGCCCACACTTGATGCACAGACATGGACACAAGGAAAACAAATACCCTTAAAAGATGAAATTGTAAATTTTAAAAGATTTAAAGCAGATGGGACAGTCTAGTAAGTTCTGTCATGGTGTCAAATGCAAGCCCCTTTGATCCAAATCCCATAGAGCGGATGTTAGGAACACAGCGTGGTATCAGGATGGGGGCCCTCAGCTCGACAAGCTCTGCCACACTGAAGGACAGTCAGGGCTCCATGGAGACTGTGAGTGCCTGTGGCTGAAACCTGCCTGTTAGGCACAGGTATAAGCCTTACCGCATCAGGCATCAATCACATCAAGGCTACCCTGCCTCAGGAAGAGCGGTTTAGGCTCACCCACCTCCTGGTGACTCGCTCACCAGTGCCAGGCCTTTGAGGACAGTAGTGGCTTTTCTCTACACAAAGCTGCCTCCTTGTTCTACTCTATGGAGACACAGCTGCGGCTTCCACCTCTCCAATAAACTTCCAAGTAGGCATCTTGTTCTTGCAGCTGGGTTGCTGTATGGATGGCTTTGTGTCCCCACACTCCCAGTTTTCAACAATGAGTACAAGATGGCAGAGGCCTGGTCTTCTGTGGCATGTATCCTACCCACATCTGACACAGATGCCGAACAAATGTTTGGTAACGTGTGCTTTCCTGAAGGTCTGGTGTTTTTTAAAAAGGGGATGGCTTTCACTGGGGATATTTCTCCGATTCCAGCTTCCCGCTGCTTTGTAAGACGCTTGAAAATGAACACCCACTGCGACTGTGGACTGGTTCTCCTGGAATCTACGACCTTTAATCCTCCTTCTTTTCAAAATCTAGCAATGCAAAAATGGCAGATCCAGAGTGTCCCATGTCCGTATTCTGGGTGCTCTCTCACATTCTGGAACCAGCTGCACACAGCTCCTGTGCAATGACCGGCTATTCCACCAGAGGCAGAGAGCTCCTCTCCAAAGGTAGATGGCCTTTCCCTTACCTTGTAAACAACCCTAACAGAACTCACTGAAGTCACAAAGGGGACAGGGGACAGCTGACAGAAGACATGAAGCAGTTGGAAGGTTAGCTGGTAACCGGAAGGATATTAACCAGAGGAGGGGCGACAAGGACAAAAGTGGGTAACAGGTGAATTTGATGTAAATGCACAAAAACATCATAGTAAAACCCATTGTTGTGCCTAGTTAATATCTAACTTTTTTTTTTTTTTTTTGGTTTTTCGAGGCAGGGTTTCTCTGTATAGCCCTGGCTGTCCTGGAACTCACTTTGTAGACCAGGCTGGCCTCGAACTCAGAAATTCGCCTGCCTCTGCCTCCTGAGTGCTGGGATTAAAGGCGCATGTGCCACCATGCCTGGCTTCTAACAAATATTTAAAATGACCAAAGCTTGAGAAATATTGTAGTCAGAATTTTATATGCAGAGCAGATGTGTGCAGGTGTGCCGTCTGAACACGAAGCACAGAAAGGTAAGGTGGAATAATAATGCTTCCTTCACAAGCCCTTCTCATCAAGCTGGGGGGAGGGTCTAGGACCCGCAGCAGATGCCACCTCGCTTATGACTCCTGTGTCGCATTACTTGTACTGGTAAGGAAGTGAGGATGCCTGTGCCCCGGGTTTCACTGGCTTAACTGTGAGTCCTTCCGGTGACACTGCAGATACACCTGACCTCTGGCAAGCCACAAGACCCTTTGCATCCTCCCCTTTGCCCAAGTCAGCCTGTGCCATGGCTGGTTAGTCCTGGGTGTCCCCGAAGCACACTGCTTCATCCCATCCGTTGTCTGGCTACAGGATTGTCTTGGAACTGCCCCAGAAACTGCTCGAGAGCAAAGATCTGTTTTATTTCCACATGTGCCTGGTCCTCATGTAGCTGTTGAAATGAATGCCTAGATGAATGAACTAACTGTTGGGAAAATAATCTCAAGCTATAATCAAATTGAAAGTTTAGTAAATTAATAGATACATTTTTAAGCTAGAGCTTCCACATACCAGGGAAAAAATGATGGCATAAATTTAAGAAATAACTTCTTCCTTCAAATGCTTTCATTAATATCTAATAAAAAGCACTGTGAGGTTGAAGTTTTAGAAATAAAATTTCAATAAATCTCAATATTTAAAAAATCACAAATACCAATTTCAGAATTACTGAAATGTATCTAAATATTGCTCAAGGCAACTCCCTGAGCTTCTGTAATAGACATATTGATAAAAAACAAAACAAACAAACAAAAAAACCAAAACCTCAACACAACATCAAGCAGAAAAATTAAAATAATCAAAATTAAAATAATCAGGGAAACTAGTATTTCATCTACAATAGTGTTACGTACTCAACTTATAAAATGCAAAGAATACATAAAGTCAATTATTCGTTTTGCCCCTCTCACATCCCCCCCACCCCCTGTCATGTAACTTCTGAGATAATAACATATTCCAGTAAAGTCCTTGCTGTCCCCCAATCCCTGGACCATCTGAGTCAATGGATTCAGCCTGGCTCTCTGAATCTCAACTGTTAATACAGTACGGTCTCTCAGGAAATAGCTCATGGACACAACTTTTAAGGCCTTGTCTTTGAAATATCAGGCTCTTTTGTTAATGGAGGAGGTACTGCAGTTTGTGCACTTCTGTCTCCTCTAAGCAATCTGTACCATCCCTAAAGAAGCCCTCCTAGCTCACGCATCCAGCAACAGACTGTAGCGATTTGGGTATGACACGCCTCGGGACAACTGGTTTACCTCACCTACCTATAGGCCATTCCTACAAACAAATCGGAGCATGGGCTTTAAAAATACATTTTAAAAATTTACAACCAAGTCCCACTCCTCAAGACCAAATGCAGACTATAAAAGATGGCTTAGCAGGTAAGAGAACTTTCCACCAAGCCTAGCAACATGAGTCATCTTTGGGATCCATCGAACACAAAGAACCTGATTCCTTCAGGCTGTCTTCAAACTCCAGATGCATGTCCTGGTATGTGTGAGCCCTCACATGGATACATGTAATTAAGATATTTAAAAAAAAAAAGTTTCAAGATGCTCCTGTGGCACACATTGGGCTCCCTCCCCCAGAACTGGTGTATCGGAACCTTTAATCACAGAGACTTTGGTGGTCAGATTTCTGTTCTATACAAATGGAACCATTATTGCTCTGAATTCTTGAGTTGAACACCATTTCCTTATAATCGACAAGGCAGATTTCTAACATAAAAAAATTCACCAGTATATTGAAATATTACCATGAAATATATATATATAAAATTCACCACCCTTGAATACAGAATAAATAAATAGTAACACATCAACACAACTCACTAAGAAGGGTAGCTGCAGGTGATTACTCCAGAAGAGAATATTGGACCAGCGAGGGAAGCTCACTGAATGAGCACAGGAACAACTTCAAAGAAAAAAAAAGGAAAAAGAAAACTTAAGTAATTAGTGGTCATATACCTGTCTTGTTCCTTGATACAGAACCTATGGGTTAATTAGAGAGGACGCATAATAAGCTCTTTTGATCCCTAGGGTGTAAGAATTATTATGCCCTGCTCTGCTTGGAGATTACTTAGAAAGTTGACGGAACCCGCAGCCTGGGTGTTCCGTGCATCCCAGGGTACTTACTGGGCTTCAGGCTTTCTGGGTGCTACTTTGGTGGGCACACCAGGAGGCTAGTGCTATCAAACTGATGCATCTATAGGGTACCAGAATCAAGAAGGGCATATCGGGTCTCAGTCGTCACCCAGGTGAAGATGGTAGCGCCGGAAGGACCTGAGAGCATCAGTGTGTCCTGCAGGAGTGCTCCGAGCCACTGCTTGCGGTAGCACCTGCTAACTCCCAGGCTTGTGGCTTCCACTGCGCTCCTTTTGCCAAGACCACCAGGCTAGCCCGAGACTTAGATAAAGTGGCTATCTGCTAAGGGACACATCTCAATTGTATTCACAACAGAACTGTGGTTTGTTCTTAAACATTCATACCAGCAAACGCAGAGAACCTTAGAGGAAGGGACTCTCCCAGCAGACAAGACACCTCAGAGACTAACAAGACAGGAATAACAAGCACGTGACTGCGAGGAGGCAGCCAGCCACTTCCAACTCAGCACGCATGCGTGTGGGATCAGCTGACTTGCCCACGTCTCTTATGGGAAGATCAATGATACCACAGAGCTTTATCTGCAGGCAAGGGGCTGCATTTAAGGGTGACTGTGCGGAGTGGGAGGGGTAAGCACTCAGAAATAGCAGTGATAACTAACTGGCTCTAGAAGGCACCATGGCAGCCCTGGTTGCCTTCCATGGGGGCACAGTGACCTCTACTGGTAGAGACACAGAGTGCTGATGTGATTTTTCTCCCCTAAATGCGTGTGCCAAGTCGGCCACATGCATTTGAGCACACAACAGAAAGAATAGTACAGTGAGCGCTTCAGCTTAGAAGTTTATCCTGCATGCAATACAGAAAGAACACTGCCTTAGTTATTGAAGCAGCTATTGAAATATTTTTGAGGTGTCTCCAGCATAACTGGTTTCCACAGGCACCAACCATGGAACGAAAGAGTACATCAATATGTGTTGAAACTCCCCAGGGCTAAGTCTTAGGTAGCCCACTTTCTTGTGAACACTTGTTTTCCTGTTTTCAAACCAATGGTTAAAGCTTTGGACTTTCCCTTTAACTCCTAACAGTTGCCAGACATAAACTGTAGACATTTTCAAGTTTATATATATAGTAACTTGGATAATTAAAGTTAACCTGGACATTAAAATAATGTCAAAAGACATACCTCACCCCAAGGGCCCTGAAGCTCCACCATGTAACCATGGGAACACATGTGGACCAGAGACAGAAGCTGGGTGTGCGAGCCGGTGTACAAGTGTACAAGAACCAATGAAGGTATTCCTAAATCTCACAGGCTGAAATAATTTCCTTAATAACTTTGTTTTTCTAAGTTTCTACTGCAGAGAATGAAGTAGTATAGAATTCAGAGTGACACCGTTCAGTGATGTATATTAAAAGTCCGTCCTGACACCAGGGAAATAACAGCTTCTTTTAATCCTCCCTGCTTTTTGTTTTGTTTTGTTTTTGCTTTTTTTTTTTTATCACACATGATAAAAATTACTGCAGGCTAGTGAGTCCACCTCTCCACAGAAATCACTTGGACTGGAGAGAAGGCTCAACCGTTAGAGACTAGACTCACTTCCAAAAGTATCAGAAAAGACACACAGCCTCGGCACAGAGCTTACGGAGAGGACTAGGGAAATGAAGGCATCCTTACTTAACTTGGTAAATACATCAGCTTTTTGTTATTCCTACTTGCTACTATGCTCATACTTGCTGCTGTATTTACAAGATAGGACCAGAGACCCAAGGGCAAATCAAATGCCATCCTTGATCCAAGGAGCCAGCAGCAGAACATTTTAAAAACTCTTCCTTAAAACACAAAGTTTTTCATCAATAATGTAAGGTTTCAGTGTTCTACCTCCCTCAGGCAATACTGTCTGCCTCTGAAGCACCACTCTCCTCTCCTCTCAGACCAGCGGTTCTCAACCTGTGAGTCTCCAGCCCTTTACTGATCTGAGACCCTTTCCCAAGGGCCACTTAAGACCACTGGAAAACACAGTGACTCATAACAGTAGCAAAATTACAGTTATGAAACAGCAATGGAATGATTGTATGGCTTACTGTCACTGCAGCATGAGGGACTGCAGTAAAGGGTCATAGAGTTAAGAGGATTGAGAAGCACTGGGCAAGACAGGAAATTATGCTTCTAGGTCATATCAGGAATTAAAACTGCCATTATCAGGAATACAAACAATTCCAATTAGTTAACCAGTGTCTTCAGGACACGTCTAGGATTGAGTCAGGACAGAACGAATGTCAGGGGAAACAGAAAGAGCCCGTCACGCCAGTGGATCTGATTACAGCACTGGATGGCGGGGAGTCCAGGGTGGCAACACAGCTGAAGAAACCGCTGCACAGATTAGTGCTATGAAGACTATGCTCCATTAGCGGGGGAGATGTCTCAACAACTAAAGCAGTTAATGGGGGAATGGGGACTGTCTTAGTCAGGGTTTCTATTTCTGCACAAACATTATGACCAAGAAGCAAGGTGGGGAGGAAAGGGTTTATTCAGCTTACACTTCCACACTGCTGTTCATCACCAAAGGAAGTCAGGACTGGAACTCAAGCATGTCAGGAAGCAGGAGCTGATGCAGAGGCCATGGAGAGATGTTCTTTACTGGCTTGCTTCCCCTGGCTTGCTCAGCCTGCTCTCTTATAGAACCCAAGACTACCAGCCCAGAGATGGCACCACCCACAAGGGGACCTCTGCCTTGATCACTAATTGAGAAAATGCCCCACAGCTGGATCTCGTGGAGGCATTGCCCCAACTGCAGCTCCTTTCTCTGTGATGACTCCAGCTGTGTCAAGTTGACACAAAACCAGCCATACAGGGACTTGGCTGGTTTAACGTGTGTGATACCCTGGAGGTGAGTCCCAGAACCATTACAGAGGGCTTCACCTCACTAATCTCAGCTCTGGGGAGGTGAAGGCGGAAGGCTTGCTGCAGGGGATCTGCCTCCCAGCCTCTGACCCTACTCTGAGCTCACAGATCTGTGCCCTCCATATATACACAGTGACTTTCCACATAGTCAACTCAAGCCAACATCCAACACCGGCAGAGCAACTTTCAACAAAGTCAACTCCAACCTTTGGAACAAGTTCTGGGCTTTGAGTGAAAAACTCCCACATAAATTCTGATACCTTTGCCACACCACAAAAGACATCCAGGAATATGGTAACATTGTTTAAAGCTCGGGCTAAACCCTGAGAGAAAAAGAGGCAGGGACTGAAACAATCCCCAGGACATCTGGTCAGTGGGATTTTGGCTAACCAGGGAGTGGGATTTCACAAAGCGACCGCATGCGTGGTGTGTGGTGGGAGCATCCAGAGAGATGTGTGCAGTCCCTGCAACGAGCATGAGGCTGGCGGGCTGGCTAATAACTCAGAGCTTATGGCACTGCTTGCATGGTATACAACGAGCATCTAGTGAGACAAATGGCACAACACATTCTGAGGGCTATGGGGGTAGCTCAGTGGACAAGACAGCTTGCTCTGCAAGGATAACGGTGGGAGTTCAAATCCTAAGCAACTACATAAAAACAAACAAACAAACAAACAAACCCCCCCAAAACAAAAAACATCCTGGGCTATACTTGCCTGTGACTCCAGAGTATAGGGAAACAGGGGGGTCTAGAGAACTTGCTGGCTAGACGCTGTAGCTGAAAAGGTAAAGCAACCTGTCTCAAAGTAAAAAGGTGGACAGCCTCAGAGGAAGGCACCTGATGTCCTACTGTGGGCTCCAGATGTGTGTTCATGGCAAGTACACCAGGCAGGCATACACTACATTTTAAGTATCATGGGAGCGTGCAGTGGGGTGCCTCTTTCTGAATGACCAAAGGGAAAGAAAGGTATTACAAGATCGTGTGAGAGGCTCTCGTGACAAAATCTTCAGGCTAAGTGTCTAACCTTGAGTGTTTTCTGGCTTAATAAATTAATCTAATACATTTGTTTGTCAAAACAAGGACCGATTTGGAAGAAGAGCTGAAAGACTGGCGTGTAAAATGCCAGTGTTCCTAAGAGAAAATAAACCTTTCATGAAAGCAAAGGGGCAGGGAGAATTTTATAAAAGATTTTCGAGATTTTCACAATTCTCAAAGATTTTCTTATGCTTCAAAGCATCATCCCAAATGCTCACATGCTGGGAAAAATGAGTCCTCTTTTTCCCTTTAGTCTTTCAAGACAGGGTTTCTCTGTGTAGCCCTGGCTGTCCTGGAACTTAACAATCCACCTGCCTTTGCCTCCCAAGTGATAGGATTAAAGGTGTGTGCCACTACCGGCAGGTAGCTCTTTTATCTGTGGAAATCTCTGTTGCAGACATTGAAAAGCCTGTCTGTGACAGACACTACTTGGCATGAGATACTACAAGAACAAATTTGGTGCCGGTCCCCCAGCTATAGAAGCAGCAAAGTGTGTGCTTAGGATAGAATTCTTCGTGAGGTGGAAGAAGACAAAGAAAAAAGAAAGGAAGGAAATCTAGACCATTATGGTTGAGAACTGTACAGAATATCTATTTGAACCATGATAAGGATTCAAACAATACTTTTTTCTTTTTTCTTTCAAAAGTGCTCAGACAGAAGCTATGCTATCCAGGATGAAGCTCCACTGGAGCTGAACGGAGCTGGAGCAAGAAAGCAAACCAGAGTAGGATGGAGCTGAGGACCCCAGAGGGGCTGAGGAGGGAGAACAATGTTCATCAAGCTTAGTGAATAAGCCATGAAATAAGTATCACATATCATCTATATCCATGTATCCACTTATCCATGCATGCATCAACCCATCCATCCATCCATTTATCTATCCATCCACCCACCCATCCACCCATCCATCCATCCATTTAACTATCCATCTACCCATTTATCCATCCACCAACCTATCCATGCATCCATCCATCCTCCCACCCATCAATGCATCCATCATCATTCATCCACATACCCACCCACCCATTCATGCATGCATCCATCCATCTATCCCTCCACCCACCCACCCAGTCATCATCAATCTATACCTATCATCTATTGACCTATCTATCATTTATGCATTTATTCCACCATCTCCCTAACCTACCTATCAGTCATCTGCCAGCCTACCTCTCAGATAGGAAAGTGAAGTCGACTATGTGGGGAAGGAAGACAAGGCCCGGGCATGGAGACAAGAGAGATTAATGGGAGGTGACACAAAAAAAATGTCTTTGTGAAACTTATCACTATAAATGGATTATACTACAACTTAAAAATGGAATAGATTTTCCTTGGAACAGCTTTTCTGAAGACATTCTCAGGAGTAACCAAGAAAGAGTGAGGGAGCCAGGTCCCTTAGTGGTATTTAGGAGTGGTGAAGACGCACCGGAAAACCTGAGCGCTCTACCTTGCACCTGCTCAGCCCACTCACTCTGTGCTTATGCAATGCAGTGCTGCGTGCTTTGCTCTGTCAAGACGTGTGTGTGTGTGTGTGTGTGTGTGTGTGTGTGTGTGTGTGTGTGAGAGAGAGAGAGAGAGAGAGAGAGAAAGAGAGAGTGAGAGAGAGAGAGAGAGAGAGAGAGAAGGAGGGAGGGAGAGGGAGCGAGCGAGAGACAAAGATAGACAGAGAATTGGAAACGAGATAAGAGAGGACACGTGTAACTTTTAAATTCTACCCAAACAGTACCAGGGTTGGACTAATTTGGAACCCAACAGAAGACAGTAGGGAAGAGAGAGGCACCTGGACTGATTATGTCTTTTCAAAGAAAGAAGAGTGGGGCAGGAGTGGAGAAACCTTCACATTTAACAAAGGCAGCTCGCCTTACACGGAGTCTCTAGTGACTTCAATAATCCACGTTTAACACCGAGAACAATTTTATACTTCGAAAGGTTTGTGGCTGTAATTATCCCCAGGTCGAGTCTCCTGCCCACGTAAAGACTACTCACTTGAGGGTGAGGGTTAAAACACTTGGCCTTCTCATCTTCTGAGGGAGCTAGTAGTATGATCATAGAGTGTTTGGGCCCCATGAGCACAGACCAGAAGCAAAACCTTGCACAAGTGAGCTGGTGGCAAAGCTGCTAGAGACGGCAAAGGAGGAGGGATGGAAACACTGCGGGCTAAGTCAGGTGTGGGGGCAATGCCACGAGTCCCACCTGCTCAGGAGGCTGAGGCTTCTGTCCAGGGATGCAGGGATGAACTGGACAACAGGTGGGGGAAGGAAACAGTAAAAACCTGTAAAAATTACCCAGCCAGGAATAACCCCAGCTCTCAGAGAGGCAGGCAGACAGTAAGGGAGCTCCAGAGAAGTTCATAGCAAAACTCTCAAAAGGCATAACAGAAAGACAACAAAACTATAGTACGCTCCAAATGATAACTGTGAACATTGCTTCCTGTTCCATAAAACATGCAATGCCTACATGGGCCACAAGAGGGCACCAGATGCCCTGGAGCTGGTGCTTGTTAGTGGCCAAACATTCCTGCTGGGGCTGGGAGGTGGTGGTGGTGCAGCACTCAGTAGGCAGAGACTAGGGACAGTCTCTGAGTTTGAGGCCAACCTGAACTACAGAACAGGTCCCACTCCCATGCATTCCAGGTTACAGCTTGCACCATGGTGTTCCAGCTTCTACTGACTTTTATTTATTTCACCCAGGGGGCAATGCTATTTCTGGACTGTTCTAATGGCAGGAATTTCAGAATCTTCTTTCTCATTTAGAAACTTAAATCAAGTATTTTGTGTCATGGGCTTAAGCTAATTCTTGTCCTTATTGGATTCAATAAAACCTCTTAATTTTTCATTAAAACACACAGCTCAGCTGTAAAGAAAAACAGCAACCCACCTTCACTATGGTTTGATATAGACCCTGTGTGCTTTAGGAGGGAGTCCAGAAACCCCATTAGCCACCAAACACCTTTTAATTTCTTTAAAAAAAAAAAGGCAAAGAACAATCTATATTAAAAATCAAATCAGCAAAGGTGAAGCCAGGGCAAATTCCTAGGAGAGCTTTTTCAGCCAGGAGACAGACAACACAGCTACTTCCAACCAGTCTGTTCTCTTTCAAACAAATACAAGTCCTGGTTTAGAGTTATCTGAATGTAGAGGAGTAGACCACTTCCTCCTGCCTCTGGGTCTCTCTCTCTGCAGACAGCAGGCTTCCCCTCACAGATGATGATAATGTGGACACCTTACAAAGAGGCGCTTTAGTTTCAATGTTACCAAGAAACCAGGAATGGACAGTATCAGGCTCTACCAACTGTTTAGTTCAGTCTTGAGTTACCGTCTCTAGGATTCATGCCCAGCCCAACTAAAACGACTGTAAGTTCAGGGTTGTTACTTAATTTGTCATTTAAATAAGTAGGGAAACGGAAAGTCTGAACTTACATTTTACACCAACCAAAGGCCAAGAAGCTAGGGCGGAGTCAAGAAATAGTTATAGCCAGTAGCGTCCCTGCCTGCACACTGCGGAACTCCTCCTAACGTTCCTAGATACTTTTGTGGAACTAGAATTCTCACTTGGACCTTCTTTAAAGAGCTGACTAGTTGGCAGTGACTTAAAAATACATTCAATGTATTCAATGCTCATTACACCATCCTCTCTCAGAAGGTGTCTAATTATTGCAAGGGAGTTTGAAATGGGCAGTGCAAAAGGAAATAGAAGTCTCTCAGCTCTTCCAATGAACATGGCTAACACTGCAGGATGCTCTGTTTGCTCACTGTCTTCAACTCTTGGGATAAGAGCCTAGGCTGTGTGGTTTACCATGCAACAAGAACTGACTGCATTCATTGTAAGAAACTCAAGGCTGGAAAAAGTGGCTCAGTCGTTTTTGTAAATGTGCTTGCTTCAAGAAGATGTGAGTTCAAATCCCTAGGACCCACATAAAAGCCAGATGCACAGTTCAAGATCCTGTAATCTCAGTCCCTAAGGGGACATGTGTACAACATGGGAGGAATAGATCCTGCCTCAAGCAGGGGGAAAGGCGTGTGAGGGGCATGCCCATGCAACTTCTTGTGCATGTGCATACACACACATGCTGAATAAAAATTAAGACAAAATTCGCTTCAAATACCAGCACATCTAAAGTTCTTCAGTGTCCACTTGAGAACCAAGATGCCCCAACTGAAAAAAGAAGCTGGTAGGAACCAAATCTAAGTATCTTTTTCAGGATGATAATTCCACAGGAAGTTACAATTCAGGATCTTCATTTCTCAAAACCGAGCATATATGTGGGCCGGCTGGCTGGCTGGCTAAGGCCACAACATTCTTCCACTAGCTCTCAACACTTTTAGCTCATTTGTGTCTCGAGTGGGCTGGGCTGCCTGTATACAAAGGTCAAAGGGCAAACTTTGGGAGACATGTCTCCCTTCCCCAGGGTGGAACTCAAATTGTCAGACTTGGTAGTAGGCACATAAGACTGGCTGAGCCATCTAGCCAGCCCTTTGCCTGAATTGCTAAGCAAATTCATTTGGGTATTCTAATAGTTCTAAGACTATTTACACTCTCCACACACACTCAGGAATTCTGATCATGGGAGTTGTGAGATACCTTCCAACTGAAATTCTTAATTTGTTTTCTATAGGATGACTGCCCAGGTTCAGCCACTAGCCACCACCCCACTCCATCCCATCCTGCTCAGCACCCCTACCTCCTAACATGAGGCCACCTGCTCTCAGCAGTTAGGGCTCAAATCTTGCTCAACCACAAGAGGTGGTTTTCATGCTGTACCTTGGCTCTAGCTGATGCTCCCATCTGGAATGACTCTGACCCTTTCTCGGCCCCACAAAGCTCAGCCCAAATTATTTCCTTGTCTCACAGCCTATGACATCTTTATCTCCTCAGAGTATTGAAGCACTTGCCCGCATTCAACCATAGGTTCTGCTAGCCTATATCCGCCCTCTCCCTCTCCCTTCCACCCCACCCCCACCCCCCGCCAATCACTCCAAGCTCCCAACGTTATAGGTCCTTCAAGACTACAACACTGGCAAACTTGCCTAGTCTTTCCATTCAATCTACCCAGACTCGCAAGCAGAATGCCTGTGTTCCAGGGAAACAGCCTGACAGACAGCTCTCACAAGCTTTGTCGTTATCAGCAAATTCCAACTCAAGAAATAGCGATAGTTTATTATGTAAACACTGGGGTGACCACCACACATCACACCTACACCAGGAACTGTCTTCATACTCCACTATTGATCACTAAGTCTTTAAAACAGGAATCACCTCTTCCTGCTACCAGAGTTTGATGGTGGTTTTTAGTGGCTCCCTTTATCAACCCTTCCAAGAGGCAATCTGCATTTTGTACAAGCACAGGTGCCCAGTGTTGGCCCTACAGTCTCCACAGCAACAGTAGTGGCTGCTTCATCCTGTAGTAGATGAACATCCTGAGATGAGTTTTCCAGTTTATGTCCATGACAGGAACATTAGATAGCGGCTGTATTCATGTTTATCTTTAAAACCAGAGTCAAGCTGAAGATACAGACAGCCTGTCTTCATTGACGGCTGTAATGATTCCCAACCCCCATGAGATGATATAAGATACTTTTCTAAGCTGGGTGGGGGCGGGGGGGGGGCAGAGAGATGGCTCAGTGAACAACAACATCTACCTGGTACGAAGCCTGATGCTCTGAATGCAGTCCCTGAAGCTGTAAGCAGAAGGTGACAACTGACTCCTAAAAGCTGTCCTCTCCTCTCTCATGGGCAGTGGTATGTGAATATTCATACAAAGAATACATGTGAAACTGTGGTTAAGGGTCACCTGCATAAAGCTTACCATCTTAATAGTAATGTTATGTTTCGAGAAAACTGAAAAAAAAAAAAAAAAAACTACTGTTATACTGACTAAATCACAAGATGGGGTGGGGTGGGGAGACACCTGCTGGAGTTAACACCTGAATTTGGAAACCCCTGTATGTCTGCCATTCTACTGCTGGCAAAAGGGAATTACAACATATTATCACAGTTAAATTACTAGAGTTTCAGGTATGATATTGTAGGTAAACATAGCTAGTTTTTCTACATTCTTTTATATTGTACAAACGATCCCTGACAACAGCTAGTCCTTATGAAGAGAGCATCCCACATACTGATCTGCCAAGTGCCTCGTGTGCCCTTCTGCTTCTCCTTACTGCGCCTTTTGTTTTTTAACTTTCATTGAAAATATTTTTCTCACATAATAAATCCTGACTATGGTTTCCTCTTCCTCTACCTCTTCTGGTTCCTGCTCTCCCCTCCCTCGAGTCTCTCATTAGAAAACAAACAGGCCTCTAAAGGAAAATAACAAAATAAATAAAATAAACACTGAGGATGGGAGGAAGGAAACAGATGCAGATGCAGAGATGTGCATTCGCACATTCGAGAACCCCACTAAAAACATTAAACTGGAAGCCATAAGATAGATGCAAAGGACCAATACAGGGTAAACAAGAGAGAAGAAAAATATACATAAAAAATAAGATTAAAAGAAGAACAAAAAGCCCCGAAGCAGCAGTATGAGACAAGGAACCCTGTAAGGGTGCTGTCTGAGTTGTTGGCCATCTATGGAGGGGCCCGTAGCCAGCCCTTAAAAAGGCTCCCAATCCACACACAATGAGCCTTGAGCCTGATTCAGTGGTGCTAAGTACTGTCCCCAAGTCGAGCAACAGTCCACATGACCTAATTTCAGGATGTTTTCATCGTCCCAATAGCAGCTGTGCCACCGGCCACCGTTCCTCTTACATCCTGTCCTCCCCGCCCCCGTTGCCCCCCTCCCCGCGGGCTCCTCACCCCAACCCCCGCCACCCACTCTCTCCACTGATAGACCTGTGACAGATATTTCATATATAAATCATACATGGTGGTTGTGGCTGCCTTCTTTTGCTTAACATAGCCTCAAGGTCAACACACAGCTAAAGGTAATAAAATATATTTTTATCATTTTAAATATAAATATACAAAGAGTTAGAAAACAAAATAAACCTGAGATACTAGGAGATGAATTTGCACGTTTTCTCCGTCCCTCCCCCCTTCTCTCTCTGAATTCAAATTTATGTACTACACCTCTATGGAGATGTAGTAACTGTAAATCTTATATGCAAGCCAAAATCTTAATTTTACTATTTATTTTTCAGTTGGTCTTTTCATCACACACTATCAAATCCACTTTCTCTGACCCTTCCCCTTAACCTTCTACTTTGTAGATCAATGGCCACGAGTTAAAAGTCACAAGAAAAGTTTTGACTCATATATAAAAATAGGGCCAACAATCTTGGTGGTACTTTTGAACTGAACTTAAGCTGTTCAGAGAAAATTTAGGTTATTCTCTTTTCATTCAGTGTTTCTCTGATGTACCATCATTTTAAAAGATTACAATAGTAGTAACTACAGCTACCGCCGCCACATAGAACATAGATTCTAAAAGAGATAATGATGTGAATGGGCAACATGATGCATACCTACCTCAGACCATTAAAATAATTTCATATAAATCTGATTTGTTTTTATCACAACACCAAAAAGCAGGGAATATTGTTTTTAGGGTTATGGAATTATTAAAAGTCCCTTTGGAAAGACATCGGCACAAGACATTCATTTCTACCACTGACAAGTTTTTTTAATTAAAAAAATGTAATTTTTGTCTGTGTGTTTCTGCATATGATGTGAGTGCTGGGACCCTCAGAATCTGGAAGAGGGTATTGGATCCCCTGAAACTGGAGTTACAGCTGATTGGCTGTAAACAGTCAGACATGGGTGCTAAGAACCAAACTTGATCCTCTGCAAGAGCAGTGTGTGCTCTTAGTGTATAAACTTGCCACCAGCAACCTGCATATAACCCCTCTGGCCTTTGTCACTGGCAAGGACCAGGCCATCAAGTCACCCGTCAGTTACACGTCTGTGTGCCCACCATAGGCAGGAATGTGGGTGTAGACAGCAGCAGGAGGAGGCCACCTCCTGACTGAACACTGCCTGGACGTGGGAAATGTAAGCTGAGTTGCTTAGAAACCCACATGGCAAATGTGGACAAGAGATGTGGGCGGTGCTGACAAAGTCTGTTAATACGTCACTGTATCAGACACTGCCTTCTTCAATCAGAGCTATCTTGGCACCTAAAAATATTTCTTAGAAACCTTCACTGCCTTATATTTGAAGAATAATGTGAGTGTGTTAATTTTATTATTGTGATCCAAGGGATCAAATGCCAAGGGCCTTGCTGGTTAGGCAAGTAATCTACCACTGAGCTATATGCCCAGCTCTGTGCCTTCCGTGTTTTAGTAACACTCACACAACATGAATTAAACTAGCAACCCCGAGTTTACATTTCCATAGCAACAAAAATTGTAAAGCATTATAATGGGCTAGGTAAATAAAACATAATATTGTAATTTTAGAGTTTTGCATTGTAAATTGTTATGACAAACAGCTCACTATGCCAGACTGCTGCAATGAAACAGAATGTTCTGGGACTCTGTGCCCTGCTGCCCAGCCCTAAAGGCAGTTATGAATCATTTAAACATAGCCAGTGTGCCTGAGAACTTAACTGGTCACTAACTAACGTAAACAGCCATGTGTGACTAACGGCTACCGTACCGGACAGAATAAATCTTGAAGAGAAAGATACTACGCTGCCAAAGGACACACTGCGCACATTCCAGAAACTCTGGAGAGGGAAAGAGAACACAGGAGCTTAAATCAAGGGCAAGAGACAAAAACGAACATTCAAAGAAGCATACATGACCGCTGGGATCTTAGAGATGCCTCGAATCTGTGTGCGGGGGGGGTGGGGTGGGGGGGTGGGGAGGGGGGGTTATGGATATAAAACATACAGGAAGCAGGAAATAGGGGCAGAAGGTGGCCCATTTTACATGGTAAGGAAAGTAGACTGTGAACTGTGTACTCCACGCACATACATAGGCACTCACATGAGAATGTGCACACATGCACACACATACATTCATCTATAGGCAGAGTCACAGTGGATGTGTTCCTCATCTCTACTTCTCTAGACGAGGGTCTTGAGACAGGAGTTTAACGAGTTGAAACAAACATGTATCTACTACCTCAATTCTAGCAACCAAGAGCATCCTCTAGCCCTACACATCCTGTATACCCCACTGCAACATCCCTTACTATTCCCTACTGGAAGTTCATTATGCTCATCCATGGCAGGGTCTGTGTCCTGCCGACATCACTGCATCTTGTCTACTGACAGCCATTAAAGGCATTCACTCAAAGTACACATATTTCTTAGTACAACAAGCACAAGGTTTAGCATCCGTTCTCTGACCCATCGGGCGGGCATTCAAATTTGAGGAGCAACCCCAAAGTTTAACGGGCAGTCTTAAAGCATCTGGGAATGAGCTTGGGAATTCTCATGTCTGGTCAAAACATGAGCTGCCACGTGGTACATGCTATTACTTTCGGAAAAGCCTATTTCCCATGTTTCTCGAAATATCTAAACAGACTTTAATGATAGGAGTCAGTTATGACACAAAATCTCACCACAGAAAAGCCTCCAGCCTTGCGTGCTATCTTCGAGTGCAGAAGACAGACCTTGTCCGTGTGGGCTGAGACCCGGCACTTAAACATTTCCTGGTAAATCCTTCATGTCTATTTGTGTGACAGAGACACTCTTTAAAGAAAACTTTCCATACACGACTAAACTGTGCCTCGCTCTTTATGGAGGACATTGCCAGCATGTGTGTGACACGCACTGCATGTGGGATACACCAGGCAAAGTGTGACTGAGGATAAACTCTGGAAGGCACCAAAGTTTCAGAAAAGGACAAGTCAGCACAGGAAAATGATTCCTCCGCCCAGTCCATAGCCTTCCCCAGTAAGACCTAATGAAGCCTATCTCCAAGCCACACACACATACCCAGAGGACCAGCGAGTTCCTCTATCACCCATCATAGGTCGTAGCACGCACTCACACCACAGAGGGCTCTGGCTAAAGAGTGATCTCCTCCTGGTCAGAAACAAAGATTACACAAAACATTTGCTAACAGTCATTTAAAGAGGAGAAAACTCAGTATGTGTATCAGAATTAAATTCACTCCTCACTTTAAATAGTTCACTCATCACTGAGCACATTTGTGAAAATTGTGTCACCTTATCTCTGGCAACAACTATCAGAGCTTGAAATTTTTAAAATCCTTTGGGAAAACTAGAAATGAGCTAGGCACAGCTGTTCAGATCTTTCTGTGTTATAGCTTCCCGCCAGCCTTGAAAAATGAAGATCTCTATTGAGTCTGTGTAGAGAGCTGGGACTATGGGCTTCTAGCCACCCACCCTAAGGATGCTCAAGTCAATGGCCAAAGCTTTAAATAGCAAAGACTTAAATTTCCCAGGTCTTTCTTAATGTTGGTTTGGTTTTTTAAATTCTCCTAGTTTCTACCTTTTTATATATATAATTTATTTTTATTTCATATGCATTGGTGTTTTGCCTGTATGTATGTCTGAGGGTGTCAGATACTAGAGTCACAGTTGTGAGCCACCATATCGGTGCTGGGAATTGAACCCGTTTCCTCTGGAAGAGCAGTCAGTGCTCTTAACCGCTGAGCCATCTCTCCAGCCTCCTTGTTTCTTTCTTAATGTTCGTGTGTTTGTGCAACAAGACTTTTATATGTGTGCAAGGAGGCAGGCACTGTGGTGGGATAGGAGACTTGAGTTCTGCTCGCAAGGGGCCCAATGCTGACAGAAAATGGGGAGAAAACAATTAGCAAGTACCTGCTCCACACTTGCCAGGGACGAGGTGTTTCTGAGAGGAGGGGCACGCAGAGGGAAACGAGAAGCCTGGGGTGAGGGTCCTGGCGGAGCAGCAGAGTACTCTGGGAAACGGCCAGCCAGATCAGACCTTAGGAACTCTCAGTTATGCTGGGCACTGGAGACACAGCCGGGGATGGGGGTAGGGGGTGGGTCCTGCAGTCCAGAGACCATGTCCCAGCAGATCAATGCATCCAGTTGTATACAACAACCCTGATGGTATCACAGTAATGTCTGCATTTGTGTGTGAGAACGATTCTGGCTACCTGTATTTAGTCCCATGTCAAACTTGTGAGGCTGGTACTAAGGTGTTTAATCTCACACAATTCTGAGGTATCACAAACAATGGAGGTTTTTACTATGGAAGATTCTAGAAAAAAAAATAATCCAGTAAACACGAAAGATGATAGAGGATACATTGGTCAGCCTGGAGACAGTGGTGAAGCCATTGGGACAATCAATTAAAGCCACAAAGACTAAAGAAAGGTAAGGGTGACCGTGATTATGTATGTGTTCAGTAGTATTAATGTATGTTTGTGAAGAAAATCCAAGCAGTGCACCTCTCTGAGGGGCACCATGCTAGGAAGGATGACGGTTTCCATTTCTCGATTTGGAGATGAATGGAACTTGACTTCAAACTGGGATATCAAAGGAAAGGGCATGTTTTAGGGACCCAGGAGAGAACACACATGGATAAAGCCTCAAGTGCCTTCGGCACGGTAGGCAGGAACATTTCTAGACCTGGGTATTATCCCACGGGTACACTAGTGTCCAGTAGGAAACAGTGGACTGAATACACGTGAAAGAACAAAACCACATGGGAAACTGGGTACTTTTCATGTGGGAAGAGGACTGGAGGAAAGGATGATGTCCAAAGCCAGGAGAGCAGTTTCAGGAGTACAGAAGTGTCGGCTTTGGAAGGAGACAACTGGAGGTCAGAGGGAGCCACTGGAGGAGTGGTGTTGTCAGAGCATGACTCCTACTTCCGGAGAATGCAGAAACTGACACCCACAAACACACTCTGCCCACAGACCTGTCTATAACACAGACTGACAAGGAGAAAGTAGCAGAAGGCAAAGAGAAATCTTACTTTGTTTTAAATGCATGTGAGAAGCATTAATGTGCAAATGATGTCACAGGAAGTCTGGACTGTTCAAAAGAGACAAGGAGCAGCTACATTGTTGTGGGTCAACAGGACAGGGTACAGAGAAGCTAGCTGTGGACCTAAGCATGGGCATGTATGCTGCAGGCCGGAGCTAGTCTTCCAGTCTCAGCTTCGCATGGGATAGGGCTGCCCTGTGTACTGCAGGAGCTGAGCTGCACCCACCCTCAGTCCTAACAACCAGCAGTGTCTTCAAGTGCCACTTCATGTTCTAAGGCAGTGGTTCTTAGCCTGTGTGTTCCATATCAGATCTCCTGTATATTGGATATTTATTTACAGTAGGATTTATAACAGTAGCAAAATTACAGTTAGTAGCAACAAAAATAATCGTATGGTTGGGGGGTTACCACAAGAGAAGGAGCTGTACTACAGGATCGCAGCATCAGGAAGGCTGAGAACCACCTGCTCTATGGGGAAGGGAGGACATATGCATCGGAGTAGGGAAATAAAACAGGAGGTGCCTTTGAGAACACAGGCTCCCAGTCAATTGTGCATTCTGCGATCAGTGAAAACTGTCCTTGGGGTTTCAGGAGACTGGGAGGAGCTAAGGGCAGAAAGTAAAACTCAGCATGACACCTTTCTCCTTGCTCAGCTTAAAGCACACGTGTGTTTCCTCTGATGGATTTTGCAGAAAAAAAAAAAGTACCCAGAGAAACCTGTGCCCAAGATGTACAGAGAACCTGTATCAGATATTCTTGTGATAGTTTAGAACAGGGATTATCCTCAAGTGTCTGACTCTAGGAAAAACCATCTTATGTATTACAGTATACATGGAGTATATGTACATACATACATACATACACACACACACACACACACACATACATACATATGTATGTACACACACACATATATAATTACAAAAACAGGTATTGAATTTGTCTTATTTCTAACCTTAGCAGACAATTTTAAGTTTTCAATAGGAAGGCTGCTATATTTTATCAAAAAGAACATCCACTCCATTCAAAACTAAATTTTATGACAAGATAGAACAAAACCTTTAATCCGATCCTTTAAGCTTGGTTGTTACTGTTCAGAATAATATTTTGGGGTGCTTTATCCTGGGTATTTTCTTTTAATCTTTCAGTTCATCACTAATTTTCTTTTTGAAAGGATATTTTATTTTTAGGTATGTGAGTGCTTTGATGTCAAGAGGCCCGGGAACTGGAGTTACAGGTGTCATGTGAGTGCTGGAAATCGAACTTGGGTCCTCTAAAAGAGCAGCCAGTGCCCTTAACCACTGAGCCATCTCTCCAGCCCTGAAAAAAACAAAAGCAAAACAAACAAGCAAATACCAAGCCATGCTAATTTTCAAATACTCCTGGAAATTCATCTCAATATTTGTGCTCAGTGTTTAGAAAATAACTTAGTTCTAAGGGATTCTAAAGGTTGAGATGCTGCACACTGACAGAAGTGACAGATAGGAAGATACAGTGACCAAATGCGTGTCCTGTAAACTTTATGTGAACATCCTACAGCTTTGGTGCATGGCTTTAACAATCCCACCCTTTTCTTGTTTGTTTGTTGTTTTGTTTTTCAAGATAGGGTTTCTCTGTGTAGTCTTGGCTGTCCTGGAACTAACTCTGTAGACCAGGCTGGCCTTGAACTCAGAAATCCGCCTGCCTCTGCCTCCCAAGTGCTGGGATTAAAGGCATGTGCCACCACCGCCCGGCCCCACCCTTTTCTTAAGAAGGTTGGATAGACACAAGTTCACTGTACAGTTTAGGCTGTGGTAGTCATAAAAGCGAGAAAGGGACAGTAGAGGAGAGCAGGGGGGAACAGTATTTCCAGAGCTTGCCAATGGACTGGCTGTCAGGGACTGTGTCTTCAGAATCTCTGCATCCATTAAACTTGACTCAGCTTCTGTTGAGTGCAGCTTCCAGAACCTCAGTACCTGGACAAGTTCTAATGACGTATCTTGACAGCACATCTACCTTACTTAAATTTGCTAACACGCCCACCGGAGGCGGAGGAGGAGGCAGAGATTCCCACCTCTGCTGAGCACACGGCTAAGTGAGCATAGGTTCAGAGATCCTGCGCTTTCCCTCCGCAGAGCAGCACATTTGGTAATGGTCCTCACCGTGGCTAGCTGTGCACACCTCCCTTGAGTCACAACCACATCTGTCTGCTTCTGCCTCTAGCATGATGGGATAAAAGGCACCAGTCACCACCGCCTAGCATAATGCAAGTTAAGGAAGTAAAGCTCACTGACAGCAGATTCGGAGGGATCTAAGAACCCTGAATATATTCCCACAGGCCACAAGGCTTTCTTCTGGAGTTTTGGAAGAGCAACTTGAAGCCTTTGATGATGGTCCAAGACTAAGTATTATAGAAAAAGCCCACCAGTTTCACCCGTAACTAGCCTATCAAATGACAATGAGGATTTGCTACAGGCCAAGAAGAAAAGCCAATTGAAGGCTAGTATGTTCATACATCACCAGGCACAGCAAAGATGGTGGGTCTGACTCCTTAGCTTCAAAGGAAGCAAAATTGCACAAGTAACTCAGAAACCACTTGAGAGGCACACCAATCAAATCAAAGGAACATAGAGGACACCCCAGCATGAATAATGCGATCAGTTACAAAGCAGGTGTGAAACTGAAGACCTTCTATCCACTTGCCCGTAGGAATTACTAATTGGAACTCCAGGGTCAACATTAGGAAACTCGTGTTCCACCGGACACAGATTAATTCACAGTCCTGGGCTCAGCTGAGTTTCAACCTGGACAAGGTTTGGAGGCTTGCTTTTACTTTCTTTTCAAACAGTCTATATAGAGCCAATCTCTGAGGAAACTCGAAAGTTGCTGGTAGAGCCATATGCAGTCATTTCCAAGAGCACGTCCTACTTGCCAATGGGTATTTCAATCTCATCAATCTCTGGGCCAAGCATTATCCTGTAACCATGGAAACTTCGTTTTCAGGAGAAAGTTGGCTATCATTCTGTCACTAGAGAGCACTTGCTCTTAGTCTCCATAGTCATCTCTCACTAGTTATTTCCACTGGCAAACAAGAAAAGCATGCAACCTCTCTCTTGATTCTGTTTCCTCATAAAATGTTTCTCCAAAGATGTTCAAAAAACATAATTTCCCTTTTTTAAATTTTGACAATAATTAGGGTTTAACATGAATGAAAGAAAGGGAGGGGAGGAAGAAGGAAGGAGGGAGGGAGGGAGGGAGGGAGGGGAGGGGAGGGGAGGGGAGGGGAGGGGAGAAACTCTAGGCTCAGCAGGTAGGGACACTAGCTGCCAAGCCTGACAACCTGAGTTTGATCCCTGGAAGCCACCTGATGGAAAGGGAGAAGCAACTCCTTGTGAGCTGTCCTCTAACCCTGTCACCCTTGCACACAGTGATACTCCCACCCTGCTCCACAAATATGTGGAAGTAAAAAGAATCTTTTTAAAGAATAATGAACTAGGTCCTGAAGTCATATGCTGTCATGCTTCTTCTAAGGACCTCAGACAGTTTCACTGACAGGGCATCTACCTAGAACAAGAGGCAAACGGTATAACTCTTTCATGTAAGACCTCCATGACCGGCTCCTTACCTACCCACCCCTGAAAAATGAGACCAGTCTAGCAATCAGGACATCATTACACCTGCAGAAAGAAGAGCTAGCAAATTGTTTCTAAATACTTCAAAGTAGCCAGGAACACCCACACTTGAATGAGCATCTCAAGGCACTGAAAGCAAGGGCAAAACGGTCTGGATGATGTCCTACATTGTTTCTCAATGTAGATTACAATCCTGCAACAGTTTAAGAACTACAAAATTACCAGCAGACTAAGAGAAGACATTGAGGCTGTTACAGAAATGTTGCTAAAGTGCTCTGAGAGTAAGGCTGAAGCACAGGCTTCAGACCAGATACCCAATCAGTGACACAGAAGTATGATGGACAGCTGATGGTCACTGGGGGCGGGGGGTGGGGTGTCCCATTTCTTCAGTGCTGTGGCTGGACACTGGAATGTTCCCCAAGTTCCAGTAGATCACCCCCTCCCCCCTTGTTCACACAAGCAACCCTAAACTCAATATACCCCAAACAAAACAGGAGAGAAAAACAGGAGGGGAACTTGCGAACTGGAGAGATTCAGCAGTGTGGGGGAGGAATGATCAATACCTATTATGCACATGTATGAAACTGCCAAAAAATAAAAATAAGAAAAAAAATGGCTACCTGGAGAAAACCAACGGTTTGGACAGCAGAGCATCCTGGTCTAACTCCCTAAGCATCTGCCACAGCATAAGGCAAACGTGTTCTGGAACCTATAGTGTTTGTTGGTAGGACAGTAATGATTTCTAATTCTGACTTAAATATTCTAGGGCTCTTGGCTTTTTGTTTGTTTGTATTTTTCTGTTGTGACAAGTTAAGAGGGGAAAGGCAGTTTGAGTTAGTTCTTCCTTTGGGCCTTCAAAAATGCTTCCTAACAAATGAAAGCTGTTAAGAGCAGGTCTTGCTGAAGGCCAGAAGCAAAGGAGCTCTGAGTCTTGACAATTCAGCTCAGTGTTTGCGCTGTTTGGTGAGAAGAATACTGGAATCATTATAGAGGCACTATAATTATATACACCAACAGTGTGTACTCTCACTTACTAGGTAAGTTTTATATGAGAGGGCCCAGAGTGCATGAGACAGGCCAGGTTCACCAACCAGATAAATGCCTGGAGTTTAACTTAAAAAAAAAAAAAAAAACCTAAACACTTAAAAATCATCAGCATGAGAAACTTCCTACTTTGTACAATGAGCCGAACACTATCCTCCTTCTCATGACACACCTGCCTATGCACACAGACTCACTGAAATCAAGTAGTTTGTAATGAGCCAATCTAACAAAGCTTCCAATAGTGGTTAATAAATGATCAAGTGTAAACACACGCACACACGCACGCACAAGCGCAGAAAGGTTTGTTTTTGAACACTGACTACAAAATACACAAGGGCCATAGCAGACACAACTGCCCCCTGCTATACCACTCCTTCACCCTGGGATCACTCTTCTCTCAGAACCCTGTGTGTCTCAAACCAACCTTTGGTATTTTGGGCTCAACCGGCCTGAAAGATGCTGAAACAAACTCATAAAAATGGACCATGCTATGGAGGCTATAAAGAACACAAGGTAGTAATTTTAAACAGTTACGCAGGCTGTAAAAATCACAAAGCAAATCAATGACTCAAATGACTTATGCTTTTACACACCTGCCACCACTCACACCTTTTAGAAAGGGCGGCCTCATCTCTGGCTTGTTCTCCTCCCATTTCTGTGGTCTTGGATTTGGGTTAGTGGGGTACTTTTCAAGTTGGCCTGATGAAAAAATACCAGATGGCAGCATTCAAGGCCCTAAGTTTCATAAACAAATGTGACTTAAGCAAAGAAAGAAAGCTGTTCACTTCCTGTGAAATATCAACGATACCAACATATAAAGATAAAATCTTCAAGGCTTTGAGAAGGGTGAGGCACCCTATTCGAACACATTCATCTGTGTACTGTGCATGTGCAAACATCTATTTCCAGTTGTGAATTATATCGTTAACTATTTTGAAATGTTAGACTAAGAAAATGTAAATTGGTAAAAAGAAAACATTTACCATGAGAGAGGGTGGGCCAACATGGCTGGGCCAATCCCAGCCAGAATGGGTGTCTGCTTCTGTTCAGGTTGCCTTTGTGAATTAACACTGTGCATCAAAAGGCGGGGCTCCCTGATCATGTCCTTGTCCACCAGGACAAGCAAATGAAGCTTTCCAAGAGGAAAGATAAGGAACGGAGAGCTGTGCCTTTTCTACAGATGTGATCCTGTAAGGCCTGGCTATCCCTTTAAAATCATTTCTATGTGATGCCTGGTGGTTTGGAAGGCACCTCGGCAAGGCCCTTGTCTACCACCACTGGTCATTTGGAGACCGATTTGAAGGAAACCATTGGATTCCCAGTTTACAGCCCTTCACCTGAGGTCCCTTCACATGTGCAAATTCTCTCACACATATGCCTGCTTTCACTACCATATAAATGGAATTGTTCAGGGGATGGGGGAGGCTCCTTTCTGGCCCTACAAAAACAGTAATTTGGAAATCAATCTTACTTAGATTGTGGTGGGAACTACTGATTTTCTCTGCCCTTGGGCTTTGAACTGTCTATGCCACCTTCTGCATTGCAAGTTTCCTATTGGTCCCTCTGGTGTTACAATGCAAGGCATGCTGCTCACAGGACTCCTTCTTAACTGTGATCTTCCAGATGAAGGCAACTGTCCCCTCAGAAATCCAGTTGTTCCTTTTTCCTACTTGCTAATCTCTAATAAAGAAACAACTACTCTCTATTTGAAGACACAAATAGGGATAATTTTGGCTTTTTAAAAATTTGTTTTGGCTAAGCTGGAATTCACTGTAGATCAAGCTGGCCTCCAAGTCACTACTACTACTGCTACTGCCTCTGCCTCCTGAGTGCTGGGATTAAAAGCATGTGCCACCACAGCCCAGTCTAATTTTGCCAACAGGGCTAAGACTTCTGTCTTCCTAAACTGCCCATTACTAAATCACTGGGTCCAGAATTAGACTAGACAGATGGAAAATCCTGGTTCTCCAGGAACTTCAAATTTAGGCTGGTAGTCATTTCCTTTCTCTCCCCCTCAACAGAACTCTTTTGAGATCTTGAATTCTGATACGAATTTAAGGATGAAACTCTTCATAGTACAAATCAAATTCTCTGTATCATGTGATGGAAGGGGTATAATAGGAACTTTAAAAAATCTAAATACAATATAATGAGTCAGACACAACCCAGTGAAGTGATTAACTGTTTATTTTCAGGATTAACAACTTTTTACGCATGAATATGTTCAAGGGAAAAGTCTTTTTCTTTTCTTTTTTTGTTTGTTTTGTTTTTTTGAGACAGGGTTTCTTTCTCTGTGTAGTCCTGGCTGTCCTGGAACTTACTTTGTAGACCAGGCTGGCTTTGAACTCAGAAATCCACCTGCCTGCACCTCCCAAGTGCTGGGATTAAAGTCGTGAGCCACCACCACCTGGCCAAGTCTTTGTTTTTCTTAATTTCAAAAGAATCAACCTTTTTCAAGTACCATGTGGGGTTTGTAAAGGGGGTGGGGGTGGGGAATCTACTTGAAAAACCTGATTTCGTCACTATATTGCATAAGAAATTCAGCAATACTGATTCAAGAATCTGTTACTTCCAGGACATGATTCAGGCAATGAACTGAAGGAGGAAGCTTTCTAGGCACCCCTCTACCTGCAACACAGTTGGGAATCCGTGATGGCTACAAAGCTTTTAGAAACCTATAGAACTCCAACAACCATACGCTGCTGCCATTTGCTCTCTGACTCTATATTCTAACAACTAACTCTGCAGAAGGAATTCCTCAGGTGTTGCAATTACCATAAGGTACCCAGGACTACACTGGCCATAATGAACTTAAAGTGCCTCTGTGTAGAAGTGCGGAGTGTTCAGTTCCGGTTTCTGTGAAAGTTACCAGGCCACAGTTAAGACATCTACCCAGTCTGGATCTTTTCATCCATGCTCACTTAACTCAGATTTCAGCCAGACATACATTGTTTTGTTTTTAACTTGATACTGCTGGCTAACTGTGTGAAAAGTTTGAGAAAGGTTTAAGGTTACACTATACTTTTAAAAGCCTATGTCTATTAAGCCACTGAAATAGTGAAGAATGAGTCACACTGTTCAATAAGCAAATAAAACAGAAAATATAAATATTGCCAGGTTTTTTTTTTTTTTGGAGGGGGGTGGGGGTGGTAGTGGTAGAGGAGGAACACGACAGAGTAAATGAAAACAGACATGGCTGCACAGTTTTATAGAGCACTAAGTCCTCTCCACCTTTACAAACCTGTACTCTTTCCCTTTCATTCTGGAGAATCAAACCCAGAGCTATGTACATACTAGGCACTTCACCACTGAGCTCCCAGCTCATCAACTAAAGGCTGCTTGTTGGAATCTAACAATAACTACTTGATTTTCTTTGCACATTCCATTAGCTCAAGTGTTGAGCTCAAGTTTGGTCATCACTTGAAAGTATTTTCATCTGAAAAGGTGGGTGGTATAGACCAACCTATGTTCTAGGAGGTCAATTTATATGGGTTTTAAATAGTTAACTAGTTTAGTACTGGGCTGTCATGAATGTGGTCTCTGCTGCCCCTCAAAATATTTTGAGGTACTTCAGACTTTTTAAGAAAAACTTCTGGCCAGGCAGTGGCAGCACACACCTTTAATTCTGGAAGCAGAGGCCAGCCTGGTCTTTAGACTGAGTCCCTGGCCAGCCAGGGCTACACAGAGAAACCCTGTCAGGAAAACCCATAACAGTCTGGACACAGACACACACTGGTGAGAGGATGGTGCCAAGACACAACAGATGACAGCAGACAGCCACCAGCATGAGGAATCTGCAACTCCCAAGATAGCTCAGGGACTCCTGAGCACTGTCGGAAGGAGCAGGAGAGGGCTTTGTCTCCAGAGCCTTCAGGAAAGGCAGGGCTTTGCTGGCACACCACCCCAACTGCTACTTCCTGCTATTTGTTACAGCAGCTCAGGGTAATCAACATGGTCTACTTAATAGCACGCACATTTCAAAAGCACAGTTCTGAGGTGAGAGGCCTGAGTGGGAGAGGTCACACATGCAAACTGTAAGGGCACTGTCTCCTTTAAGAGGAACAGAGCTATCTGAACTGTGGGACCCTGTCTGTAGATAAACTGAGTACAATGCTTGCCACATAGGGATTAAAACTGTCTTTTTTCTCCAAGCCCTTCTCTGCCTGTAATGACAAAACTTACAGTCACAAACTATTGGGGCTAGCAACTGCGAGACTACCAGATCCACAAGAGGCCCCAGTAAAGCATTAGCACCCCTTGCAAGTCTTCAGTGATGACAGGGACACTACTGCTCCTTTCTAAAAGGCTCAAAGCCACATTCAAGCCACAGAGCAGCAGGTCTAGCTTACACAGCACATGGACGGAACTAGCCTTCAACACTGGAAAGGACAAGTCAGGTTTTACTATTACCACAGCTAACATAAGAACTGTCCTTCAGTGACATAGGAAATGCCCCATTATCAAAGCATAGCAAAGTAACATTTATTTCACGTAATAATCATAAAAATAACTGGATTTGCTAAGATTAGCAGAAACAAAGTTTACCTAACAAATGACACGAGCATGTCTTCTGAGGGGAAGACTGGGCAGTAGCACAGCCAATATTTCGTCACTGACTTGATGACTCTGGAAACTGTTGTCAGGACATGATGTAGACCAAGTTCATACGAGACTGGCTTGTTAACTTGATTATTTGAGGAATCCAGTAATGGTTTTTTGTTTGTTTTTTCGAGACAGGGTTTCTCTGCATAGCCCTGGCTGTCCTGGAACTCACTTTGTAGACCAGGCTGGCCTCGAATCAGAAATCTGCCTGCCTCTGCCTCCCGAGTGCTGGGATTAAAGGCGTGCGCCACCACGCCTGGCCCAGTTATGTATTTAAATAAGGTAAAATAACTGCAAATTAACCATCACTGCAAAGTACAAAGACTACTGTCTACACTGTGTGAATTCAAGCAGCAGGTAAGCATTAATAATTCCGAATGTACACAGTTACCCATTCAAAACCACAAGCACTTTGCTTAATCTAAGCTCAGTGGACTGTGAACAGCACGGTTTGATATAAGAAAACTAAATCCTGATTATAGACACAGTAACTAAAAGGCTGAGTTTTACAAGTGGTGGAACTCACATCCTCAATGCATATCTGCGTAAGTCCTCACTAGTTACAAAGCATCCATAAGGAGGAAAGGAAAATGAAAGAGAGCTTTCACATTTTATCTGTGAGCAAAGTGTTTTGTAAAAAAAACCTTATTTAGCGTTGGTGCAGTGTAAGTCTGCCTTCAGATCAGTTGAAAGAACATCACTTAAAAACCATCAAGTATATAGAGTGAGTTCTTACATATTGCAAAAGGAGGAATAGCAATGTACACGTGCGACCACAAAAGGGGAACTTCAGTGGCTAAGGCAACTGTAAATCCTAAATAGCCTGGCATTTGCTGAAGTGGAATACACTCATTCCTAAATCTGCTAACAGGATTTCAAACTTTGCTCAAAATCGTATTATGAGACTTAAGGAAGCCACTTACAACTGTGAGCTAAGTTTCTGTTAAGCAGAGCAGATACTACAAAGCCTACTTCCCAGGGTTGCATCACACCACGATGCAGTTACTCAGCTTCCCAGCACAGTGCAGGCGCTGAGTGCTACAGGTCTCTTCAGTGATGAAGACTGTTTAGCTGTGAAGAAGTTAAGGACTAGAGGTCCCGTACCTTGCCCAAAGACATTCTAGCAACTGTTAAGGCCAGTTTTTAAAACTGAACAGCATTAATTTTAAATTATTATTTTAAATGCATTATTTCAAAATGTGTTCCAAAATTGTTGGGTTTTGTCCCCACAGCCACCTTCTCTTTTCTTCAACTTATCATTCACAAAACAGAAAACTTAAAATAGTGCTTATTATCTGTTTTTGTTGTTGCTGTTGTTTTAAAGGCGTGGACTAGTTATGTGACTCCAGTTGAACTCAAGATCTTACTACTTCAGACTCCTGAGTGGCCTGTGTTCTACAACATTCCACAAGTATTAAAATGCTGGAAGCAGCCTAAAGACCAGGACAGAGAAACCAACCCACCTTCAGTGAAAGCCAGTTTTCAGTTGGCCTGCCCCACTATAGCCAGGACTGCTGGGAAAGGCAAAACCCATCCCAATAGAGGCAGAGAGGGCAGTAGACAGAGCATTTGTACTCAAGTCCCCTGTGTTCAGAAATTCTACTCTGGTGGATTCCAGCAATTTCAGATGAAAGTATTTGGGGAGTGGGGAGGAAAGCAAGGCTCCTACTGAACAGACAGACCCTATTCCCTTAACAACAGGGTGCAGTACCTAACAGCACTGTTATCACATCGGTCTTGGCATTAAAAGTAACCTCGAGATGACCTAATGTACACAGAAGGAATGAAGACTGAACTGAACCTTTGTGGATTCCAGTACCTGGGGGGGAAGTCCCTATAGACTGCCTCAAGGGACAATGTGCATAGCCATTAAACCACACATCTGGCCATGAGCAACTGTAGTCTCAGTTTACAGCCTAAAGCATCTAACATTTTATACAATTACACCTTCTTCCCCCTTCGATATAAAAGCAAAGAGAGAATGTCTGAGAAGGAGAGAGGGAGGGAAGGAAAGGAGCCTCCAGGTCTTTGTTCTCAATCGTTGATAATTTTTAGAACAAAGAAGGGTAAGGGGAGCTTAGTCTAAGCAAGGAGCCTAGAGAAACCACTGACTTGTGTTAGTTCCTCATGTACAGACCATCTATGTAGTCCTATTAATGGCATTGAGGCCAGTTTCTGACCAATTTAACAATTATAATCTGTCAAGATAAAGTAAAAACTTGAACTAGTCTATAAAGCCTGTGTAAGTAAAGAAAATGTTTCCTATAGTCATTTCATGGTTCTGTTTCCAGGTCTTTCTTGGTGCAATAGTTCACTTTTAAAGTATGAACTTAAACTATGATGACTACTCTACATTTTAGTCACCCTCCAGCATCAACTGGCAAAATGTATTGCTTTCTATACCACTATAGGTAATTCTATGAAACTAGAATATTTTATGTGACTCTGGTTGGACTTAGGAGCTTACTTCTTTCAGAATCCTGAGTGGCCTGTGTTCCACGGCATTCCACTAGTTAAGGTATTAAATGCTGGAAACAGTCTAAAGATCAGAATAGTAGAAAACAATTTCGAGAGTGCTGTGTGTAAACCAGGTATAGTGGCTAGTGAACACTTATATAAGAACAGGGCGGGGGTGGGGGTGGGGGATTGTCATGAGTTCAAGCCCAGCCTTAACTATCAGCGTGAGACCCTGACCTAACAACTAGAAGGGGAAGAAACATATTCAATATAGATTTGAAAGTAGGTAGGATTAAACAGTGGAAGGTGTGTCTACGGTAACTCATGCACACGTACCTATGGGTGTGTCATGAAGCCTCTTACAAGTCGGAGCCACACAATGACTGCTAACAGCTCCGAGAAAGTGGGGACCACAGGGAGCAGCACACTCAAATCACTTTGTGTGTGTACTGACATTAAATTGATCCTTCCTGTAAGTAAGCTGTGCTGGATCAGAGTATCATTGCTAATCTTTCATTAAATGATTGTTTTCCTTTAGACGTGACCTTCACACTTGTAGTGCCCACAGCTCACACAGTTTAAAAGATGCTGCATTTTATACAAAAGCCACAGCAAGAACACTTGGGAAGAACATAATCCTATGTCACACTGCAGCATCTGTGATTAAATAATTCAGTGCTTTATCTGCCTGCCTTAAAAATGATACATGCTCTCATCTTTATGCAGTATGTAAGCACAATACTTGTGTACAAAGGGAGAAATCTAAAAGGTGCTGAAATAGTTTACTAACACAGCACCTACTAAATAATGTCTTACTATTAATATAAAGGCACATAGGGTACAGCAAAAATATTTTAATTGAATATAAAATGTCTTGGTTCAAAGATCACGCATACCCATCTGAACACAGTGAGGAAAATATAATATCCTTGAAATCACGTGCTCAGAGTGGACGGGTGCTAGAATAGATGGGCAAGAAATGCATTCAATTCGCTCACTATAGTAATTCACACATGTTCACTAATCTGTCGACTGTCTACTTTGTATGTTCCCTTTTTCTTTGATTCTGTTCTGAGTTAGGAATTATTTTACAGTCATTGTATATTTTACTGGAAACATTTCCCATTTCTGAGTAGTATTGCTTGCAATTAACAGCATTTTATCCAATGAGATTCACTATTTTTAAGTTTTTTTTAGTACATATATACAATGGAATACTATTTATGAAAAACAAAGACTCGATGAGATAGATGGATCTTGAGAATATCATCCTGTGTGGGGTAATCCAGTCACAAAAGGGCATGCACCATATATATGTATTCCACTTATAAGTGGATATTAGCCATAAAATACAGGATACCCATGCTACGCTCCACAGATCCAAGGAGGCTGGAGAGAAAGGAGGGCACAAGCAAGGATGCTCAAGTCTCACTTGGAAGGGGGAATAAAATAGTCTTAAGAGGAAGATGGAGGGAGGGAACTGGGTGGAAGAGGAGATTGGGAGGGGAGTGTTGGTGGGGTTCAGAATCAGGTGTGGGGAGAGGTAGGGGGATTGCTGAATGGCCATGAGAATTAATGGAAATCTGCAACTGATGGGGGGGGGGGGTTGTTCCAGGAGGACACAGAGACCTGGGATAGAGGAGGTGCCCAAGAATCAATGGGGTGTCCTTGGCAGTGACTCACAGCACTGGGGACATGAAGCCTGAAGAGGCTGCCTCCTGTGGCCAGGCAAGAACCCCAGGGGAGTGATAGAAACACCAACCCACCCACAAAACTTTCAACCCCAAATATATCCTGTCTACAACAAATGCAGGCACAAGGGATGAAGCAGAGACTGAGGGAATAGCCAACCAATAACGAACTCAACTAGAGACCCATCCCATGGACAAGCACCAATCCCTGGCACTATTAATGATACTCTGTTATGATTGTAGACAGGGCACGTAATTCTCTGAGAGGCTCTACCTAGACAGATGCAGACACCCACAGCCAAAGAGTGGATGGAGCTTGGGGACTCATGGAAGAAGAGGAGGAAGGATTGCAGGCCCCTAAGGAGATAGAACTCCACAGGAAGACCAACCGAGTCAACTAACCTGAACCCTTGGGGGTTATCAGAGAATAAACCACCAGTCAAAGAACCTAAACAGACTGGACCTAGGCCTCTCTGTGCATATGTACTAGGTGATCGTCATGTGGGCCCTTGAACCACTGGATCAGGGGCTATCCCAAAAGCTGGTGTCTGTTCCTGGGATATGTTCTTCTAGCTGGGCTGCCTTGTCTGGCTCAGTGGGAAGAGAAAGCGCTTAGTCTTGCAGCAACTTGAAGTGCCAGGGTGGGGGAGGCTGGGGTGGGGTGGGGTAGTGTTCCACCAATTCAGAGGAGAAGGGGAGTAGGGAAGGGGTAAGGATTATGGGAGGGAATGACCGAGAGGGGGGCAGTGAGCAATATATTGAAAAATTAATTAAAAAGTATTTTTTAAAGTAACTTTAACAATAATGCTCCCAGTCTCTATCAAAGTATAATTTTTCATAGGAGTGAAGATAAATTTAATAAAGCAGCAAAATTCCCAGATGAGAGGAAGTACTCTGATAAGAATAAAGTGTTAGTGAAATTACCTTGTGCTCTGAATGGGCCACTTACACTACTTGGACCTTCCATTCACTTCTGATTAGTACCTCCTCCTATACAGCAACATTAAATGAGCGCTGCTTATCAATATGGCTTTGTTGCATGTTTCCAGACATGGGAGAAATTACCAACTGCAGTACATACACTAATGCTAAGAACAGAGACCATGCTTCATGAAATTTGTACAGTTAAGCAGTTCAGTCTGCTACACTGCAGAGTGTGGCATCACTCTGCCGTGGCACACACTGAAACCACGTAGGGCTGTTGGGTGTAGCTCAGTGGGAGAACGCCCAGCATAAAACTGGCCCAGGGCTTGATGATCCCCACGGTGTGATTCAGTGTACCATACAGTACTGCCCAAAAAACCACAAAGCAGTGCACTCAGTGGCTGGGCCGCTCCTCACATGTGTTTCCAATTGGCAGCAGGCCTACGGACTGCGGCAGATCCTAAGCCAGACTCATCTGGAATGGTTATGACTGAGGGTGAGCAAGTCCTTCCTTACTGTTATAATGACAAACAAGGACAAGGGGGGCAAGCAAAGAGTAATCGCTTTTGTCTGAAAGGAAAAGTGTCCCCAAACATGCACAAGGTGACACGGTTCTGCCAATGCTGGGCTAACTTGCACTTTCTAGAACCTTCAAACTAGTGCAAGTGCAACCCTTCTCAAGTACCCACGGAAGGCCAAAAGCTTAGAATTAAAAACAGACCACTAACAAGTAAGCTTGTTTATATTGCTACTTAACTTGACTAAATGTCCATAAATTCTGATCAGAGAAAAATGGAACTAAAGTACTTGTGAGGAACTGTATTCACTACCATTTCCTAAAGGCCAAAGCCAGTCTTCCCTGAATATTTACTCTGCCCCAAGGTTGCAATTTTGACTTTTTATCCTAAGGGAAAGACCTAGCATCAAATCAAACTATTAACTGAGTTGCTTTGGAAGTAAATATTCAAGCACTTCTTCTCTTACCTGCCTTACCCAATCAACCAAATAGATTATGCCCTACTGTCTGAATTCACAGGTTCAGGCTGTGTGAGAAAAGACTCTTTCTTTTGGCTACAAATCTCATAGCTGTCTAGAGCATCACCAGAGGAGCACACAAACAAGTCTTACTTTAAATGCCTCGTGTACTCTGTCACAGCTTAGAGATTCTAGACAGAGCAAAGGATGCACGGCTGAAAACGCAAAAGAAAGGAACTGAGTGCTCACAGAATCATGGGAAACCTCCACTGGAAACTAGAAACTACTGATGGCCTTTTATCATGTATATGCAGAATGTGGAAAATGCAAAAAAAAAAAAACAAAACCAGCAAAGAAATGAAACTTAAGAGCAAAAGCAAATAGGAAGCCAACCCCAAACATTTCTCCTCCTTTACCTTAGAGCCTTGTCTAAACAGTGTTACTCAGAGACTACAAAACACATGATGGAAGCTTTATTCCTGACTTATGCCATCAATGCCAATATACATTCTATGCAATTAAGAAACTGATGGCATGCACGTGAACTAAGCTCCTTAATGACAGTCTCATCTACAAGAACAGCAGATAGTGTGAGAAATTGTCATCACTTAATGTGAAATCTGACTAGGTGCCACATCTGGCTCTGTGTTTAGCCATATTAAAGCACCAAAAAACTGTCTCTCAGGCAATATACTTCTAATTTCTTACTTCACACTTATCAAGATTAAAAAAATGCTATAAACATGAGGAATGTTAATTTACCCAGTGTTCCCAATTTTCTATCAAGCTTTAAAGAATATTAAACTTTTAAAGACATTCTTTTTCTCTGTATGAGCAGAGACAGACATGCAGAGAAGGAAAAACTACATGGCTTATACAATAAGTATACATAGATACTACATACATATTGTTCAGACTGCATGGTTTTTATATCAAATACAGGCTTTTCTCAGCACACAACTATTCATTGTTGTTAAAGGGTAATGAGAAACTTCAACAGCTAAGTACATACTACTAACAGTTCAGTTTTAAGAATTTGTAGGTTAAAAAAATACAATTCCTAGAACACTGTTATCAAACAAGTAAGTTTTATTGGCATCTAAAAACAAAATTCACCCAACATTGAAACGTCTTTGAATGTTTATGTTGTTTGCTTTTTTCTTTTTACTTATTGCAGTATGAGGAACAAATCACACACACTTACTTTGGAGTAACAGAGACCATCGTGGAGATTTTTACAAAATCACTTTTTAAAATCTCTGTATTATGCTCCTCAAGAATCTAGAGCCAGTCCTTGCATAAAATGTCATAGCTTTGTCTGTCTCCTTAAAATCCTGCAGCAGCCTAGAGTTATGGAGGAAATGGGCCACACCTTGCTGTTCTGAAATATGTCATTGCCATACCCAACCCAATGACAGCGTCTAAAACCTTCTCTTCCATAGGAAGTCTCCGACAAGCCGTTAGCATCTCCTTGACGTTAAAAGAATCTGGGGCAACATTTATACGTTATCAGAAAAAAAAAGTGTTTACCTACCATGTTCATATTAAGAACAATGTCTATACAAGTCAGTTGTACAATTATTTTAAGAGAAAGGTGAACATGAACATCAGATTAACTTAGTTCTGGTAGATAAACATGAACAAGTGTGGTGCAGTCAGCCATTAACCTCTTACAGAGATGACAACTGTACAAAAGGTTTCTTTTACCTACTGAGTGATGTTATGTCCCCTCAGTCTCTGTGCTTTCTACCACCGCTTCACTCTCTACACCAGCAACTGTGCCGCTCTCCTCCTTGTCTACGTCACCTGAAGACGCCAGTTTCTCATAGAGTTCAGGGTCCTTCTGTACTGGTAAAGGCGGTGGCTGAGCATGTCTCTCTGTATTTTCACCATTAACTTGAGGCACATTATCACCTTTCCGTTGAGAAGTGGCCCCTTCGAAATAATCAAAAACCCGAGCATGAGGAGGGGGAACCCAAGTGTTTTGAATTCTATCTCGTCCAAGACGATTTCCATTAATTTCTCTGCAGAAATCAAAATCTCTGTCATCCCTATCCCTCTGCCTCTCCCAGGGTCTTCTGCGGTCATCAAAATCTCTGTGAACTTCTTGACCAAATCCTCTGTTCCAAGGACCACTTCTAGGATCAAATCGGTAATTTCCAGCCCGAAATCTACCTCTTTCTTCATGTAAGCCTTTTGGACCACCAAAGACAGGCAGAACTCGATGCTCTCTCTCATCAAAATCTCTAGGCCCCCAAGGCTTCTCTGGGGGAAAGCCAAAGTGGTCTCTTCGACCAAGGTGGTCTAGACTTGGCCTCACAAGATTCTCCCTCATGTCCACAGGAGGTCTTCCAAAATGATCCCTAGCATCTAATGGAGGCCTTCCAGGGCCTTCTCTGGGATCTAGACGTCGCCCAACCACATCCCTAACATCCACCTGAGGAGGTCTGGTAATGCCCTCCCTGGTTTCTATAGGAGGAAAGCGGTAATCTCTATCCCCTTCCTGCTGAATATTGTCATTCCCAAGTGGTATTCTTTTATCTGGGTTGGGAACATTGTCTATACTTGGTCTTCCAGGGGCCAGAAAAGGTCTTTCTGGCTGACTGAAAAGATCTCCTGGAGGAAAAGGTCCGCGGGGTGGAGGATGAAGAGCTGCATCAAGTACCGATGGGGGAGGGATACCGCGTTGTGGTGGAATTCCAGGCTGTAGTAAAGGGAATCGTGGCCCGGGAGCCTGTGCTATCAGTCCTGGGCGAATGTCTAACATTGGCAACGCGGGCATCCTTTGAGCAGGGATGGCTAAAGGTGGTAAGTTTTGAGGTCCAATTGGTGGCTGTGTTCCCAAAAGTCCAGCAGGACTTGTAACATTTGGTGGCTGTAGTCCTACAAGTCCAGAGTTGTTAGGCAAGTTTGGAGGCAGTACCCCAAGAAGTCCAGAGCCACTGGACACATTTGGTGGCTGTATGGCCAAAATTCCAGAGTTATTTAGAATATTTGGTGGCTGGGCTCCCATAATTGCAGCACTGTTGGAAACATTAGCTGGACGAACCCCCAGAATTTCAGAATTACTTGATACATTTGGTCTCTGCACGCACAGGATCCCAGAGGTGCTTGAGGCCCCAGGCGGCTGTGCTAACATTGCAGCACTACTTGGAATATCACTTGGAATCACTAAAATAGAAAGAGAACAAACCATCTAAAGTAACAGTTTCTGTATTGTGAAAAGGAAAGAAATTATTAGTGCTATAATCCTGCTAGTGAACTTTAACTCCCTACTCAAAGACCCAGGCTTTACCAGGTACAGCATGACCACCACACCTCAGATGGTTCAGAGGGAAACACAGATTAAAACCCCAGTGCAGCTGCAGACTAAAATACTCGGAACAAACATGTCAGGTTTATTTGTGTGTGATTCTCCACAATTAAGATATCAAAGAGTGGGGCCATTAAAAAAAATTGCTGAATGCTTTTGCATACCATTTCTAGGTAGACGATACTCTGGTACAGTGCTTGGCACGAGCTTTCACCTCTTACCTTCCTCTAAATAAACACTTTATGTAATCTTATGCTGACAACACCCAAGAGCAGCACCATACACCTCCAAATGGTAAGTGCTGGGTTTTAATGAAAAGGTATCAAAACAAAAATCAGTATTATCCCATTTGTAAATTGTCTTAACAGCATTGGACAATAAAATAATGGACCATGTGCATGCTGGCAAACACCTACCACTAAGCTGTCTCCAACCCTTATAATGGCTCTTCTGGAAATAATATTGCAGGGCATGGAGAGAACAGAGGGATCACTGTCCCCCTAAACAAAACAAACTCCCTGGATTTTACATGCATACCGCTCTAAAGTTTAGTACTAATCTTCAGAAAAATAATTATGAAGTTAATTTCATGTCTAAGGTTTTGGTCACGGCTTTTGTTTTTACCTGGTCTTGTGTTCTCACCAGAAGGAATCTGGTGCTCTATAAGGTGAGGTACTTTTTCTTCAGGCTCTGCTTTACTGGGAGGATTAAAAACATTTCCAGCTGGTAGAGTTGAAGGAGCAAGACTGCCAGCAACAGAACCACTTGGTAAAACCAGGCTGCCAAATCCAACATCTTTCACAGCTTCAGGGGTCATGGACAATGGTGGTTGCACTAAAGCTGTTTAAATCAGACAAAAATTTATTTCAGACTTAATCAATCTGTAAGCTAAGTTTTCTGGTAACTCTAGTGTTTACTTAGTGGCATCCCTGCATTACTAAGCACATTGTGCAATAACCAATGCTTAAAATGACTAGTCATAATGAGGCAGCTCAGCAATATGTACAAGGCTTCACTCTTCTAGAATAAGAAAACAATTTTATAAGATATTTTCACCAAGAGTCTGGAACAGGAGGACTCCTTGTAACACTTAAAAAAAAATCTAATTTTCTAAGAATGCCAGCTAAGTGAATACTAAATACACAGAAATGATTAGCAGACAGACATGTAGATATCAGAATGAAAGTTTCTGGCCAATGTTCTTGAAATTACAACGTGTGTGTGTGTGTGTGTGTGTGTGTGTGTGTGTGTGTGTATTGGGGTATCTTTATATTCACATTACTTTCTTTAAGTGAAGGTTAATTAGGCAAGATGAAGTTTAAATATAAAGCTATAAACTCTATTCCTAAGCACTTGGTAAAAGAACAAAACAAAAACAAAAAAACTCTCTCTCCATGTACATGTAACCTATACACTAAAAGGCAGAACAACAGGGACCTAACACACTCTTAGAAGGTCTAATTCAGTGGGAGTTGTATAGAGAACTGCTGGGTCATCCTTGGACACTTTAAGCAAGGGTATCCCCATCCTATTCACATCAGAAATACCTGGATAAATGGTCAGTGCACTCCAGAGAAGGAACACTGGAACAGAAGACTA
This sequence comes from Mus musculus, assembly GCF_000001635.26. NCBI lineage: Eukaryota > Metazoa > Chordata > Mammalia > Rodentia > Muridae > Mus > Mus musculus. The sequence goes on along the minus strand of NC_000083.6, from coordinate 3,195,018 downwards.
TGGGAATCAAGTGAGACAAGAATTGCAGCATAATTCCTTACTATAGTTATTAGAGGCAGGGCTCTTTGGATAGAGAATTAAAAATCAGCTTCTGAACACTGAAATTTTCAGAAGAATTGAAAGTTGTCTAAATAATGAGGAAAACATTTTAAAACATAAAGGAAATGGATTTAGATTTTTAAGAAATTAATAGACATCTTTATTTATTATATGTACTCTCATAAAAGGTCTTTTTAGAATCTAATTTTTAAAGCAGGATTGTCCAAAATAACCAAATGCTTGCTCAGAAACCCTGTGTTTAGTAACAGGAAACAGGAAATAGAAAATTAAGATACTTAAATGTCTATTAGTATTTGTTTTTGTAATCTTTCTGATTAGTATGGCAACATATGCACCTTGAAGGCCAAGAAGGCAGCAGAGAACCTAGTTTCTCCAGAAGTCTGGAGGGCAATACCATCCGTTTTATTACTTCCAGTGTCTATGACTCAGTAAGGGGAGGAGGTAAATATTCATTTCAGTGGGACAACAGAGAGAAGTATAATAAAGTAGCTAAGTAAATCGCTCTGAAACTTACACTTGAAGCTATGTTTCATCGTGCACATTTATACTTTCTCTGTTCAAAATACATAATAATCCCCAGCTTTCCACCCAATAAAACCCTCAGAGCAAGCAACCCGGTAGCCTGACTGTGGTCTGCTAATGTCCTTTGGCATTAGAAGTGTCTAGGTCAGACTACAGTGAGACACAGTATGGCTTGGGGACAGTCAGGCTGAAAGACCCAGGACCCTCTCAGAAGCAAGGGTGACTAAGTGCAAGGCACAGAGAAGCAGCACAGGCGAAGGGAAAGCATCTCAACACAGAACAGAGAAGGCAACTGATAGGAAGCAACGTGTTGGCCCATTAGTGCACAGATAAAACATGAAAACACAAAGGGCCGTGGGGATCAAGGAAGAAAATAACAGAACCTTTCCTGCCCTCCGACACCTGCTACTACTGGAGTCCCACACTCCGAACTGTGCACTCTGGCAGCTAGCGAAGGGTTTGTTTGGTATCTATCTTGACCTTCCTGTGCTCTACACTGCAAGATGACTAATCACCATCACCTGGCAAGTTTTCACTACATCTACATTAAAACCTTAAGAAAGGAATGCAGAAGGAAGTACTACTTAGAAAGATAACTAATTTGCAATTAATAATGATAAATGGATTTAACTAACAATAATCAACAAATACAAACAATTAAAAACTTAACAGGCAAACATTTATTTCAATGGTTTCATTGCAATACCTGGATATCCTCAATCTTAACACTGTTAAATAAGTTAGCAAACCATAGTATAAATTATGTATCAGAATTATACCTAAGGTATATAGATAGTCAATCTACTCTGCCTAGGTCCACTCTAGTGGGGATGGTAATAAGTGGAGATGATGTTCTGGCACAAGCCAGGACAGAGGCACACAAATAATTTCTGTACTTTCTGCTTGGTTTTGTTAAAAAGTATCTGTTTATTCAAAATGAACAGAAAGACACTAGTGAGATATGGTACGAGTCTAGGACATGTTGCTGTGTCCTTGTGGGGAAAAGGTGATCCATGATATAAACAAACAAGTCCTTGGCACTAACTTCCACCTTACAGCAGTCTTGTATCTAGAAAGCAGCTGAGCAGCAGGGCTCTAGAGGAAGACATTTACAGTAAACGCAACCAAGCAAAATCACAATGACAATGGATGGCTTCTCTTGACTAAGGGGAGCAGGTTATGCAATGACAACTGAGACTATATATGAGTAAGAACTGTGAGATGCTGTCAATGTTCAGAATCATTGAACACATGTTCGTTGAAAAACCAGTATTTTATAGGAATGAGCACAAACATACAAGACTCCCTAGAATAAAACAGACTTTGTAAATCACTTTGTAAATCAAAAACTCACATGTTGGTACTACCGGTGGGATTGCAGGGGGAGGTACCACAGGTGGGGGAACTGGAGGTGGCATAAAACCTACATGGGAGAAAAAAAGACCAAAGTAAAACAGCACAAAGAAAATTACTGGTTTTAAATCAAAGGTTTCAGAAGTTCTAAATGAACATCCACATTGTCTTCCTGTTTTCAGATGGGGTTTTCACTCTGCTGCCCAGCTGTTATGGAACCCATGGACTAGGTCATTCTCTTCAACTTCCTGAGGAATGGGGACCTCAGTGCTCCACCAGACCAACAAAACCTTCGTTTTAAAATGGCCTCTATTACCATGCTGATGGATCCGTGCATTATTTTCCAATTAAAAATGATGTCTATACATACTTTACTTGATTCCCATAAGGCAGATAAAGCAGTGATCCTGATCATAACATTCTATTTATTCACTCATTAACATCCTGTGAAAAGCTCTGTGCTACTGATATGTATCACAAGCTAGGGAATCAGGCTGTTATGTAGGAATGCTGATGGCAAGGAGAGTGCTCATCCTCCTGGTCATAGTAGGTAGCACACTGCTATCCACCTGCCTCACTTTACTTCTTTAACATACTGCATTATTTACCACTAGGTTAACATATTTGTTCATTTTAGATTTTATGTTAAATTCTATTAAATTCTTGAATAAATCTTAAAATTTAATGACATTTTTAAGATCCTACTGACCACATGACCAAATTATAAACCTGCTGCTTTGCAGTTTTTTTTTTTTTTTTTTTGGTTTTTCGAGACAGGGTTTCTCTGTATAGCCCTGGCTGTCCTGGAACTTACTTTGTAGACCAGGCTGGCCTCGAACTCAGAAATCCACCTGCCTCTGCCTCCCGAGTGCTGGGATTAAAGGCATGCGCCACCACGCCCGGCTTGCTTTGCAGTTTTTAATAGTGTCCCTATTAAGTTAAATAAGGAGGCTGAAAGGTGTGAGCCAACAGATGGAGAGTCTGGAGAACAGACACTAAGGTTGGTTCCGTCCTGTGCTGAAGTCTGCAAACCACTATATGGAACTGAGGCCGCAAAGCCAACATTCACAATACTCACAACATTCACTATAGAGTTAAAAGAGTAAGATAGAAATTCCTTACCAGGAGGTGGTTGTGAAGGGTTAAAACTTGCTCGTAGAAAAGGAGGTGGAGGGATCGGGTTGAATCCAGGAGGGGGGACAGGCATCGACACAGGAAACGCTGGAGGAACTAAGCTAACTGCAGGAACAGCTGGTGCTACAGGAATCTTTGTGAATAGAAAATGTCTGTTAACCAGTGTGCCCACCAAAAGTGACTATACAATACGGATTACTATACACTCTTTAAAGCAGGAAGTAATGAATATCATTACATCTGTCCTTCTCTTTTTGTGTACTTTTTGCACACAGTGTTTAGTCAATAGGTAGCATACCTGAGACTGTAAGCAACCTCCTATAGTCAGCCGGCTTGATGCTCAGCCTTCATTAGCACCTGCCTGCCAGGCTACTCTGGGAAGCAAGGCAGTAGCAGCTTTCCATGGGCACCCAATTCTCAAAACTTTGTTTTCTAATCTTAACACAATTATCTTTCATTCATCAGAGCTACAAAAAGCCCAAAACATCTCTCCAGCATGGCTTTCCCTTGCTCCTGACCCTCAAATGTTGTCAGGTCTGCTCAGCATCTCAACTTCACTCCCTAAAGAGCACTTCAAAGGTCTCATGCATAGCATAAAATGAATTCCCAACTGTTATTCCCAAGAGAAGTCTTCTTGCATCTTTTTCTATTCTCGGAAAATAGCACTTCCCATACTTGTAATTTCTTGGAGCAAGTATCTTTGTCTCCTTTTTGCACAACTCCAAATCTAATACACTAGGCAGTCCCAATGGCTGTACCCTCTTCTAAGTCATCTCCTACCTGCCACCTCTCCTCCCTTTCCTTACGTCTTCTCCATGTCACATTCACCTCTCATCTAGATTGCTAGTTATTTTCAGCCCATCTCTTCTGTGATATTTGGTGTAGCCTGTTCACTATAAGCAGTATAGTGAATAACTTAACAGGTCATTCTCTGACCCTACTCCTGCAATGGTTCCCTTCACCCAGAATGACAGAGGCATTTCTCTGAGAGCTGACCTTACAGGCATGAGTCAAGCACTCTCCTATTGTGAAGCACTCTCCTATTCTCCTACTGCTCTCCTATTCCTTCAGCTTTGATTCCTCAGATACAGAAATGGCTAATTTCGTCACCACCTTTACGAGCTACTAAATCAGCTAGATGTACCCTATGCTAGCATTTTAAGATGGCACACAGCTATGCAGATATTCGTGAGCAGCACATGCTCTTTTTCCTACACAGAGGACCGAGTCCTCTCTTCACATGTCCAGTCTCCCTGGATGACAGTGAAAGCTGCGCATTTACCACTGATGGACGCTTCCCAAGCCCCGGGGCTCCTAGAGCAGTGCATGACTGAGCGTATGAATACACAAACATTTAAGTATAAATGACTTTTCAAAATGATTCACTAAATCCATTAAAATAATTTTATTAATCTAATAAAATTGTCAAATAATAGTATTGATAGAAATCTGCTACACAGAAAGCATAAATCTAGAGAAAATCCTCCAAGTCCAAGGGCACTGCAACCTTCATGAATTTAGTACAGTAACACCATTGCACATGCAGGACATTTTTAACATCTAAAAGACAACAAGCTATCTGTCTAATGTGGATAGCAGCCTCCAACTGTTATACAAGAATAAAATCAGACGGGAAGATGCAAGGCTACCAAGAGCAGCGAGCACTGACCTGCAGCATGGCGACAGGAGGAGGGAAAACCTCTGCCTGTGTGGTGACCACTGACTCCTTCTCAACTGGAGCTGGACTCTGTGCAGTCTGCACTGGCTCTTTAACAGGTTCTGAGGCTTTCACAGTTTCCCATTCTAAGCAAAATATTTGAAATTGATTTCCTTTAAACACAGCTTTTCAGTTCATTTTCCCATTTACATTACATCTAAACCCCTGGCAAATTCAAAATTTTACATACGAGATAAAAGTGACAACACTAAGCTGTAACAGTGACATTTCATACAGGTTTCCTGATTGAATAACCAGCCCTGTTCTGTACACCATCAAGCACAATTGATGAAGAACTAATGCAGAGAAATATTCCAAAGAAGACAAGAACATAAGAAATGGAATTAGTTAGGCATGTGGCACATATCCACAGCCCAGCACTTAGGAGGTCGGGGCACTAGGACAGGAATCTGAGGCCAGGCTGGGCAACATGAAATCCATCACCGGCCTCCATCTTTTTAGAGCAAAGAACAAACATGACTAGCTTTTACTTCTCTGTACATCTGCCTTGATCTCCTCTGTTCAACATTGATTAGGCTCTAGTGCGCTGTTTCCAAAGTGGACACATGTCTCAACTCTTCAGCTATACTCCACCCCACGGACCTATACATCCTTTTACAATTAACACACCCATAGCTGACTGCACCTTGCTCCCTCTCCCTCTCCCTTCCATTCCCCTGCCCCACACTGGTCTTATCATGCAGCCTGGGGTTGAACTTCTTATGTGAACCAGGCTGGCTTCAGATGCATAGAGAACACATGTCTTTCAACATCAAGGATTGAGCCATGTGCATCACCATACCTGATCTGTGATCAATTTCTTCTCATACCAACACAGAAGTATTATACAGTGTTTTTTTATTATTTGTTTCTTGAGTAGAATATGGTTTTCCCAAGTACAGAGTAAAGATTCTATGGACCAGGTGATCTCTCTGTTCTAACTATACTTGCCACTGTAAATAGAGAGAGAGAGAGAGAGAGAGAGACAGGGAGAAGAAGGAAGAAGAAGGAAGGAGGAAGAAGAAGGAAGGAGGAAGAAGAAGGAAGGAGGAAGAAGGAGGAGGAGGAAGAAGGAGGAGGAGGAAGAAGGAGGAGGAGGAAGAGGGGGAGGGAGAGGGGGAGGGGGAGGAGGAGGAGGAGGAGGAGGAGGAGGAGGAGGAAGAAGAGAAGAAGAGAAGAAGGAGAAGGAGGAGAAGGAGGAGAAGGAGGAGAAGGAGGAGAAGGAGGAGAAGGAGGAGAAGGAGGAGAAGGAGGAGAAGGAGGAGAAGGAGGAGAAGGAGGAGAAGGAGGAGAAGGAGAAGAAGGAGAAGAAGGAGAAGAAGGAGAAGAAGGAGAAGAAGGAGAAGAAGGAGAAGAAGGAGAAGAAGGAGAAGAAGGAGAAGAAGGAGAAGAAGGAGAAGAAGGAGAAGAAGAAAGAAGAAAGAAGAAAGAAGAAAGAAGAAAGAAGAAGAAGAAGAAGAAGAAGAAGAAGAAGAAGAAGAAGAAGAAAAGAGGAGCAGGATGAGGAAGAAGAGAGAGGAGGAGGAAGAAGAGGAAGAAGGGGAAAATGAGTTCTAAAAAATATGTACACAAGCAAGTATGGCTGTGGTCCCACAGAGCTACTTTTTCAGAACATGCCATTGGTAGACTCCAGCCCAGAATGTAGGCCATGGGACCCTGTGACACATTTGTCAATGATGACTCTGCTTCACTATCATAACATCAGTTCCTGAAGAATCAACCTGCCATAGCAGAAGTTCAGACAACTAAAAGGACTGTCCTAGGAAAACAGCCATAGGGCACAGAAAGCAAATAATAAATTTCGGTGATCTATCTGGTGGTCCTGTGGTTCAAACCAAGGGCCTTGCTTATGCTAAAAACATGGCCTCTACATGAGGGCCATCTCCAGGCAGAAGGCACTATTATCAAAGAGCTGTCTGCTTATGATCCTAAGCAGGACAACTACCTGGAAAGCAGGTACCTTTGATAAGAGAGCTACGATAAGAAGAAACAAAGAACATACTGTACCTTGCACTAATCCCAAATATTAAGAATTTTCCCTTCTGGTTGTAGCTGTTAATACTGCTATCTTAAAAAAGAGCAGGCCATATAATCATTTGGTTATAGGCAAAATATGAAGTGTTAGTATTATACCACAGCAACCGAACCTGCTTGAGAGTGTCTGCCACTGTAAGAAGCTTCTAGAACTCACATTTTCCACTTAATATTTGTGAAATTAAAAATACCTCAAAAAAGCCTCCCTGGTGCAAAGCTTTCTCTTAAAATGTTGTCATAAAAGAAAATAAATGCTACATGTGCAAGCTTTCATTCAGTACTTTTCTAAACAATTCCTTGACACCTACAGAAACATACAACGCTGAATAGGCAACATCAGAAAAAGCATCTTTTTTTTTTTTTAGTTCTTGAAGCCAAATGCAGGGAATAAGTACTGTTCCCTCTGCTTCCCAAACATTTCTTTTACCCTTCTGATGTGTGCTGTGCTCTTACCAGCATTTACAGTCTCCTGATCAATCATGCCGCCCTCTGCAAAGCCATCCAAGTCATCTACTTTCACTTTTTCCCAGGGTATATATGTGACGCCAAGATCCACATCCCAGAACTGTTTGTATTCTGTCTTTACACCTTTGTTCAAAGCCCAGGCAATCTATTGGGAAAGGAGAGAGGAAAAAAAGGAAGATCACAGTCATACTATAATAAAAATAAAGTTTGAAATCATATTTAAACAAATACAGACAAAGTTCACTTTTCTTGAGTACTTGTTTAAACTTGCATTGGGGATTTGCAGTGGAATATCTGTTTCCACTTCTTATCCAATCCTAAATAATTCATTTAAGGAGGTAATACAGGAGGTCTACTTTTTACAATAGAATCTCAATTCCACTGGCAATAACTAGGATGGTTAGCAGAAGTTTAATAAAGCCCTGTACACAATGCCAGTGCACATAAGCAATACTGAGTTTACATACACACAGTCAAGCAATGGTAAAAGATGGGCACACACGCTCTATAGAAATAGAGTTCAGAGTTTTAATTTAGGTGTAGAAGCTGACTAAATGCATTCTGTCTAGATCAGTGGTCCTCAACCTTCTTAATGCTACAATCCTTTATTTAACACAGCTCCTCAGGTGGTAACCCCTAACCTTAAAATTATTTTGATTGCTCCATCATAACTGTAATTTTGCTGTTATAAATCATAATGTAAATATCTGTGTTTCCAATGGTCTTAGGTGATCAAAGTGATTGCAACCCACAGGTTGAAAACCAGTCCTCTAGAGTCAAATGAAACTGAGTCAATCACAGAAGGAACTAGAAAACAATAAATTCTCTCTCAATTTAAAGACTAAGAAGAAAAAAATGCTTTCAAATAAACTCTTTAGAAGAAGGCTGGTTTCAATAAGAAAAAAATAATATAAAGAAGGGAGAAAAAGTAAATAAAAGACAAACCTAAATAAAAAAGATCTAACCAAAATGGGGCCTGAGCTGGCACACTTGTATAGATGTGAACTTAAGGAACAGACAATCTCAAATTTTAGCTATTAAGTTAGTGTACTTATTCCTAATTATAACTCAATAATACTGAACTAAGCTTGCTGGAAACATTAGCGATAAGGTTGAATGTACAGCTTAGTGTAAGAGGGTGTACTTAAGCTGGGCAATGGTGGCGCACGCCTTTAATCCCAGCACTTGGGAGGCAGAGGCAGGTAGATTTCTGAGTTTGAGGGCAGCCTGGTCTAAAGAGTGAATTCCAGGACAGCCAGGGCTACACAGAGAAACCCTGTCTCAAAACCACCACCACCACCACCACCACCACTACCACCACCAGCAGCAACAAAATTGTATACTTAAATTAACATGTTCAAAGTACCCAAGGAGCTGAAGGGGTCTGCAACCCTATAAGTGAAACAACAATATGAACTAACCAGTACCCCCAGAGCTTGTGTCTCTAGCTGCATATGTAACAGAAGATGGCATAGCTGGACATCAATGGGAAGAGAGGTCCCTTGGTCATGCAAACTTTATATGCCCCAGTACAGGGGAACGCCAGGGCCAAGACGTGGGAGTGGGTGGGTAGGGGAGCAGGGCGGGGGGAGGGTATAGGGGACTTTAGGGATAGCATTTGAAATGTAAATGAAGAAAATATCTAATAAAAATTTGAAAATAAATTAACATGTTCGAGGTCCCGGATCTGAGCCACATCAAGAAGCAAAGAGGCGGAAATGGATGGAAAGAACTAGGGTATTCTAATGGTGTAAACAAGAAAGCTCACATGACCTTGTCTATGAAAAATGTGTGACTGTGACATAAGAGGCTGAAATGTTACTCATCAGTCTACCACAAAGTAAATCACAAAAACTTACCTTAATGACCTTGGAACCAATTTTATAGGATCCTGAACTCAGTTTCTGAAGAGCCCGAAATGAATCTTGTCGATGAACCATGCAGACATATGCACAGCCCCTGGGTGGAATCATCTATGAGAGAAAAGTCCTTTCTTTACAAAGAGCAGAAGGATGGAAATTCATTCCTATATTTGCTTCTCATAAAACTGAATATGTATGATAACCGACCAAACCACCAAATTAATTCTCTTTCTTTCTCTAACTCTGTTTATTGATACAATGCACATGCAATCTATTATTCACTTTTAATAAGCCCCATAATCCACCCTGATTCGGCTTCCATTCTAAGCCATAATAAAGGTGAAATGTTGAATACATGTTATTAGTTCCTCGCCTACAGAAACAGAGCTTACTACTGTAACAAAAAACCATTTCTCAGCTGGCAGGTAAAACGAAAGAAAGGGAGGGACAAGACAGGGAGAGGAAAGGGCTCTTGCTAACAAACACTTAGGGCTTGAAGAAATTAGGTGAGGTGCCATACTGCTATAAAACCCCTAGGAATATTTTGCAAATTCAGGAGCATAGCAAACAGAAGACTGAACAAAGTGAACAAATCGTGTCCAGCTGAGAATCACCATGTCGGACACGTCAGACTCAGCGAGGATCACCGGTGAAAGGGAAGTAAAGAGAGTGAAAGCCCACACTGTCAGTGCTCAAGAGATACTCACATTAATGGATTCAATTTGTCCAAATTCCTCAAAAAGGTTGGTTAAATCTTGCTGTGTAGCCTTCTTGTCCACTTGGCCAACCCAGAGAGTAGTGCTGCATACTGTCAGGACAGAGAAGCAGAGGACTTACACATTATGGACACAGTGGCCTGGAGCATTACTAAGAACAAGAATTCAAACTTAGCATTTAGACAACCTGACAGCTACACACAGATAACTGCTACCTTTAAAACTGACTGAGATCTTAGTGTCCATTTACATTTCTACAGACCCAACTTCCTGCAAGTCATCAACTTGTGAGTTGAACCACCTGTCAACACCACTGTCCAACCACCAGAGAACAATGGTATATCAAACTGGAAGAAAAACTTTCAAAGCCCCCAGCTGATTCTAAAGTACGAAAGTTTTGAAACTACTTCATACCTGTTGACCTTCTTAATATCTTTGTGTTGAATGACTCAGTGGATATTTCTCCCTAATACAGAGATAAATCTGAAACCTCTATGAGCTTCCTGTTCCTTAAGGAAATGATACTTTGCAGAGAGATAGGGAAGGAAATGGATAAATCAGGGCACTCTTTAACTTGCTATGGAAGAGTTGAAGATGAACTGAACAGTACTTCTCTGTGTGCACACTCATGTGTATGCAGAAGAGCACGGACTTATTGGAAACTCAGCACCACACATGGATGCACACGACCTGAATTCTGTCCTCATGACTGAGCAGCAAATGCTCTTGACCTTCTGCCCTGAAAGCACCTTCTGTTTAATGCACAAAAGTTGGGAGGAGACACTGTACTGTTCGTGCTTCTTTAATACCTTTTCCAGTTGACACATTTCCATGGTGCTAATGTACTGCACCTAGGGTTTCGTCCATGTCATTTCCCAGCACTTTAATCCTGACAGCAAAGGTCTGAAACAGGCTTTCCTAGGGCTAACTTAACCTGCAGTGTGATCCTTGACAAGCTCACTAACAGGAGTCAGAACTCCAACGTCTTTCAGACGCAGGTAACAAAGACGTACTGACTGCTAGTTGCTCTTTACCTGACAGATTTTCACTGAGTGATTCTCAACTCATGTTCCACTCATGCTCCATCAAAGTCTGTAACTTTGTAACATTTTACATTAAACCCTGCTCAGCAGATAAACACTTACTTTGCCAAGACTTATAACCTGAGTTTGAGCCTTGAAGCCTACATGATGGAAGGAGAGAACTGTCTCCTCTAAACTGTCCTCAGACTACATACATGTATCGTGGCATACAGAACCATACACATGCTTATATAGGAGACAGACACACACAGACACACAGGGAGACATACAATTTTGTAAAAATAGATCTTTAATGTAAGAGACCACAAGACTGCTTTTCCCAAAGTCTAACATGTCACACAGGCTTAGTCTTTAGCCCATAGTACCACTGAAGAGTGGTGGACTTTTAAGAACTCAAAGGGGGCCTGTTCTTCAAGGAGCTTACTGTCTCCATTCTACCTCGTTCTCCTTTCCAGTCATAATGAACAGTCTGAGGAGCAGGAACATGCAACCTTAATTGAAAATACGGAGCAGAGTCAACCTTATTGACTGACGTCATAGTGACAGAAAGCTGCTCCACTACCATGCAGTGCAATGCCATGTAAAAGGCTTCATGAGGCAAGTCCCAGTGATTTGGATGTCAACAGCTTTCAAGTTTTATCACCTCACAGTAACACCTCCTGCCTCATCACACTATCCTGGAGACTCCAAGAGCTATGCTAACATGTTTCCTATTTTTTACAATGCTGCTCTACAATTTTTTTTCCTAACAAGTCATTATGATTCTTCTCAGTCCCAAAGAGAGGGAGCACTTGATTCTTGGGGCATTAATCTGTTCATGTCCCTGAAAGCACTGTATTCTACAATCTGTGTCCAGGAGCAGCAGTGAGGAACATAACCACACTTTCAAATGTGTTGAAAGAAGAGCAACCAGAGGAAACGGCTTCTGCTTCTGGGTGAAGAAAGTCTTGAGATACTAAATGGAAGATACAGTCATCACTGTGCTTGCTGAACTTTTAACCAGCAATAGAAAATAAATTCATTATGATTTATCCACAAAAGAAAATGAAATTCTGATGCTTGTAGAACACCCATAAGCTAGGGGAAATCATACCACGGGAAACAAGCCAAGACAGACACAAAGCATGGCACGTCTCAGACTACTAAGTAGAAACTAAAAAGCTGATGCTACAGAAGCAGAGAACCTAAGAGAGGGGCAGGAACCTGGAAAAGGCTTTCTTCGAACGGTAAGAGGCCCTAGCAGGAGGAAACTAGCCTGCAGTGCATACACAAATACATGTACACAAGTCTACTTGGGGATATGTTTAAAACTTCAGAAGAGAGATCAGGAGAGCTCAAGGGTGGGTTATGGGAAAGACAACATGAGTCATGAAAGAAGATAAAAGTGTTTGGTTTCTTTGTTTCAACTCCACCACAGTGTTTGTTACATAAATGATAACTGCATGCATGCAACTTTCTATGTTTACAGCAGTAGGAAGAACCCAGCACCTGCTGATCCTGGGAAGGCAACTAACTGTGGAGGCTGTGGCTTGATTTCTAATGCACTAGCATTACAGCAAAAGGAACTAGACACAGCTACTCACTGATACATCTACTGCACTGAGCTGTTTAGAATGTGCTGTGTTTTTTTTTTTTTTATATTTTCTAGAGGAAATACCTAAGTTTCTACTTTTTTTCTTTGAAGCAAAACTGTATAAAATTATTCTACCATAGTGTTACTTAACATGTAAACTGCAATGCTGTGTGTAAAATGAGCTGCAGTTTTTATCGAGGAATGCCATTCTATAGCACTGACTACAACTAAATAATAATTATTTCAGTTTTATATATGTCAACTGCCTAATTTAATCATTACATGATATATGCATGTATAAAAATACTATATGGTACCTTGTAAGTACAAATAATTATAAGGTGTCAAAAAGAATACATTTGGGGGACTAGAGAGGACTCAGCAATTAAGAGCACATGCTATTCTTATAGGAACTCAGTTTTATTTCCTCCCACTCACATGGAAGTTCACAGCTGTCTGTAACTGCAGTTAAAGAGAAGTCAATATTCTCTTCTCATCTCCATATGCACCAAGCATGCACGGGCGTGTGCATACATACATACATGTAGACAACTCACTGATATATATATATATATATATATATATATATATGCAAGTCTTTCTTAAAAAACACACAATTTTTAAAAGAGAAAAATGGATCCCATGCCTGTGCCAGCTGGTTTTTCTATTAATTTGACACAAATTAGAAGCATCTGAGTGAGTGAAGGGAACTTCAACTGTGAAATGCCTTTGTAAGATCAGTCTGTAGGCCAGCCTACAGAGCATTTTCTCAAACACTGATTGATGTGGGACAGCCTAGACCAACAAGTTTTCAACTTGTGGGTCACAATCCCTTTCACAGAGCCTGCATATCAGATATCCTACATATCAGATGTTGACACTACAATTCATAACAGCAAAATTACAGTTATGACGTTAGGGGTCCCCACAACATGAGGAACTGTACTAAAGGGTCACAACCTTCGGAAGGTTGGGGAACCACTGCTCGAAGCTATGGTGCAAAGAGGGCATTTCTGTACAGTGCCTGTCTGTACAGTGCCTGTCTGTACAGTGCCTGTATTACCTGAGAGTGACAGCTGGGGTTAACAGAGACCAGAACAGCTATAAATGAAACCTTTGTTTGGCCATAATAACTGGTGCTGGTCACGTAAAATTGAGAAATTAAGAAGAGGCCAGCAGGAGCTGGAGAAACAGCTTAGGGGTTTAAAGTACCAGCTGCTTTTTCCGAGGACCCAGGTTCAACTCCCAGCGCCTATAACCATTGATTGGTTCACGACCATTTTTAACACCAGTTCCAGGGGATTAGAAGCACTCTTCTGACTTCCATAGAATTAGGCACAAAAATAGTGCACATACATACAGGCAAAACACAGATACATGTGAAATAAACAGTTTAAAAAAAAAAGGGGCTGGTGAGATGGCTCCGTGGGTAAGAGCACCCGACTGCTCTTCCAAAGGTCCAGTTCAAATCCCAGCAACTACATGGTGGCTCACAACCATCCGTAATGAGACCTGACGCCCTCTTCTGCAGTGTCTGAAGATAGCTACAGTGTACTTACATATAATAAATGATAAATAAATCTTTAAAAAAAAAAAAACTTTTTTAAAGGGAGAGACCAGCATCACCAAAATAAAATCTTCTGAGAAATGCTTCCTTGGAGCTAGCACACAAAAGCTGTATTTTAGAGCAAGCCAAGACTGTCCCTTGTGGTAGTAGCCAAACCTGAGAGTGTAAGAATATAGTGGTTTTGAAGGCATAAAGAGGTCATGGAGAGCAGCTAAGTCTTGGCACTGTGTGTCAGGGCTCAATTCCCTGAAGAGAGCCCAGGGGAGGGTATTGGGGAAAGCTCAGCATTTTGGAGATGCCAGCACCATGGGATAATAACCACAAGCAGCAGCAGCAGCAGCAGCAGCAGCAGCAGCAGCAGCAGCAGCAGCGTGGAGTGCAGCCAGGCTGATCATAGGAAACAAGCTGTGTGTGCTGCACAGGGTGGAGCTGGAGGAGACTTCAAGCTCTTTGGAGGATGCCAGACATTGGGCACTGAGCTATTTATACAACTGAAGTTTAATTTTGCCTTATTCAGAGTTTGACTGTGCCCTGGTTCTTCCTTCTTTAAGTAAGAAACTAATTTATTTCTGATTTTATAGAAGCCCACAGTTGAAACTTTTGGATTTTTAAAAAGATTTAACATTTTAAGCATTTAAATTTGTAAAGACTGTGAGACCACTAACGGTTGTTAAGGTTTTATACTATAAAACTAGTATTGAGATTTTGGGGACATCAAGGCAAGGTTATACTTAACAAATGACGTGTTTGAGTCAAGCTAGAGCCATCTGAGAGGAGAGCCTCAACTCAGAAAATGCCTCCGTAAGATGGGGCAATCCTATAGAGAAATTTCTTAATTAATGATTGCTATGGGAGGAACACCTTTAGGTTGAGGGTCCTGGGTTCTGTAAGAAAGCAGGCTGATCAAGTCATGAGGAGCAGGCCAGTAATCAGCACCCTCCATGGCCTCTTTATCAACTCCAGCCAGCCTTCAGGTTCCTGTCTTGACTTCCTTCAATGATGACAGTGATGTGGAATGTTAAGAAGAATAATCCTTTTCCTTCACCATCATGCCATGGTGTTATATTTCAGCAACAATAAGCCTAAGACAATGCTCAACAGTATCACAAAGTAGGTGAGAAATAAGTGGACACAAGGTAAATGAATAATTAGCAGCCCTATTAATAAAGGAGAGCAGAGATGGAGAGGAGAGATTTGGAGGCGCGGGGGGGGGGGGGGATCATCATCTGAGTTTTAATTTTGTCAACCAACACTAAAATATTTAAATTTGGCCCTTTATAATGAGGAATAAATAAGATTTTCAGAAGTTGCACTAGCTGTTAATGATGGAGAAGGTTCTAGAAAGATATCAAGGTCTACTGAAATTGCAAGAACTTACAAAAAGATGCCATTTCCTTAGATTTTGGGATCCCAAGTCTCAATATGCTCTAGCAATTCCAAAGGAGGGCTTAAATTCACTTTCCAAGAGCCACAGAAAAAGCCTAGGATTTGTGTGATCCCAGTGCAAAAAAGTGCACACACAGATATCTATAACAATTACTCATGCTGAAGTAAACTTACTTGAAGACCAACAGAATATACCACAAGTCTATTTTAGCTCTTGGGCTCTCAATCAAGTGCTTCCCTGCTCACCTGGAGTCTATCAGTTCTCCCCACAAACAACAATGGATTAACCCTAGCAGAACTTGAGAGGAAAATAACTCTCTTTGTTGTACTTAACGTGATCCTTACCCTAACCAACTCCTGAAGCAAACCCTATCATGACTGAATCTATTCTAAGTACACAAAATAGATTAAAATATAGAGGAAAATGGGTTGTACGGCAGGGATTTCTCTTCCTGTACAAACCCCACAAGTTTCTAATTTATTTAACAATTACAGTGAGGCTGGGCTAGAGGGTTAGCTCAGTAGTACACTCTGTACATAGCAGGAACAGAAACCTTGACTTGAATCTCCAACACCACATACACTCAAATGAAAAACAAAATATATAAAAATAAGTATATAAAAATACAGCAAAGTATAGGTATCTATGTGGACCTATTAATCCTACAGATTTGAATACTCATAACTGTACACCTACTACTGACAGTTGTCACTGTGTCATGTTACAAATATTAGCCTGGTGTGTTTCAAGGACCCTTGGTCAAGCCATACTTTACAAATTGCATTAAACACTCTACAAATATCTGCTAATCTGCTTTTCTTTCACAAAAACCTGAGTCAAAGCCATTTAATTGCTAACAAGTCTTTCCCTTTTCAGTTTCTTACTCTGAAAATAAAATTGGGTAAGATATTTTTATAGTACAAAGCTAGCTGTTTGTGTGTTCTGTAGAGACTAGAGACCCACCTCAGGTGGTTCCTTGAAAACTGTCCTGGGCTCTCTTGTTGTTGCTGTTGGTTTTGAGGCCGTCTTTTGCTGGCCTGGAGCTCACCACATTGGCTACACTAGATAGCCTGGAATCCACCAGTGTCACATTCCTATTACAAGAGTTACACACCTTTCCAGGGTTTCCTGCTGAGGATCTAAGCCAGGCCCTACATCTCTGCAGCAAGCTCTGCTAGCTAGAGGACTGTTTTCCGACACTGACTCTAGAGAAGTTTAACACAAGTATGCCACTCACCACTTAGTGTTTTTGACCTGACAGGAGGCAAGCCCTTTTTCTGGCGCTCTTTCTCCCTTTCCCTGGCTCTGCGCTCACTGGAGTAGGAGCGTGAGGCTTTTCTCTTTTTCTCTCTCGAGTGGGACCGAGACCGCTTCCTGTGCTTTCGCTTTCGGGACCCAGAGCGTGACCTGGACCTTCGTTTTCTTGGTGACCTACAAAAAATAATTATTTTACTTCTATTGACAGTATTGTCTTTCAATTTGAAATGAATGAAAAAAGGCATTTGGCATTCGTCATATTTAAACACCTTTTAAACTATCCTATAGTATAATCAACTATGAAACATGTTCCACTGCAGTCTGATGCTAAAGATGCCCACATTACTAACAGAAGCTAGATGAAGAATTCTAAGTCTGAAACTTTATCAACTACAACAACTATAATCCAAAAATCACAATCTTGTAACAACAGCTGTTATTGTTACATAAAGTACTCAAAGAACAGGCATATGAACAAAGGCTATCTTCTGGTTTTAGTTTTCAATTACTTTTCCTGAGACAATTTTTTAAAATTCTTAAGTATTTCTTTTAATCTTGATGCAAAGAACTAAAGTATACATTTCTATTAAATATTATTATAGAACCTTGATCGAGATCGTGAATGAGTTCTTGATCTTGAGCGAACAGCTACTTTCTTAGCTTCTGGTTCAAAGATCTCCTCTTCAACAACATCTTGCCCTTCATCAATATCCATATCCTTGAAAGGCAAAGGTAAGGGCATATAAAAAGTCCAGTTAAGATTTAACATACCAGTGCAGTTTTGCCTTTACTATACAGCATTAGTGCCTCACAGAGGTGGGAGTATAAAAGACACCCAAGACAAATGACATTTAGGCTACAGTACAGTTACAAGAAACCTTACACAGTTAAAGGACTTTGAACAATTTTGTTTTGTTTAGTTTTTCAAGACAGGGTTTCTCTTTGTAGCTCTGGCTGTCCTAGAACTCATTCTGTAGACCAGGCTGGTCTCGAACTCATGAAAATAGGTTTGCCTCTGTCTCCTGCATGCAGGGATTAAAGGTGGGCACCACCATGGCCTGACGGACTTTGGACCTTTATGACTCAGAAAACAGTGACTTTTACCTGTTGCTGAATGTCTATGGAATCATCTAAATTTGCTTCAGGTTCCAGAAAATGCTGTTGGCTACTCCCTTGTGAGGGAGAAGCTGAGTGCTCAGACCCAAATGTCCCCTCCTGGCTATCTTGAGGAGTTACCTGCTGAGAACAAACAAATGTCTTGAGACAACATTCTTACAAATGAAAACTTGAATACAGCAAGTATCGCAATTAAATGCAATTAAATGAACACCCCCACCCCCGTCATATTCATGACAAAGCATTCCTAGAGAAATCCATCTGAAGTTATACTTTAAATGAATCCAAATCTACTTTTAAAAGGAAAAGTCCCATAGAGAAGGTATTACATGTATGTGTATAAAATGGTTAGATGATGTAAGTCTCAAAAACTATTGCAGAGTAATACAGAGATAATACTTAATGATAGCATATTAAATTAACCTACAACTACATGACTAATAAGTATCAATGAAATTCTCTAAAGGTCCAATTAAAACCTTATATTCAAAATCTTAAATCACACATTACTCGCTTAGAGGCAAAACAATACCCAAAAGTCACTACCAAAATTAGTGATCTAGCAAAACTATTCCTAACTAAGGTCTTCCCAACTATGTTCTCTAAGAATTCATAAAACAGTTAGGAAATTCCCTGTGACGGGTTACATTTTAGTACACGTTGAGGAAACAAAGGCAAAGAGAGGAATACCAAATGTCTCCATAGTCCCAATACAGTAACAGTGTGTATATTAGTGATATCCAACTAGCTACTAAGATAGTACTTAGGAAGCTTTGCCCCTGGAGTCATTAGGAGTGTGCATCCTGAATGTGAGCGGCCCACAGAGCACTTGGTTCTGCCTCACTGCATCACACCATCTCTACAAGCTGTCTTCTTATTCAAACACCTTAGAGAAAAATTGCTAATGCAGTCAGAGAATAAATGTGTCAGAGTAACCATGAAGTTGATTAGCCTTAGAAATTTTTATCACCTTAGTATATGTATTTTTCTTTTCCTTCCTTCCTTCCCCCTCCCCCTTCCCCCCCCCCCCTCTTTCTTTCTTTCCTATATGTGTATACACTGTAGCTGTCTTCAGACACTCCAGAAGAGAGCATCAGATTTTTGTTACAAATGGTTGTGAGCCACCATGTGATTGCTGGGATTTGAACTCAGGACCTTTGGAAGAGCAGTTGGTGCTCTTAACCGCTGAGCCATCTCACCAGCCCGTATGTGTATTTTTCTATAATAAAGAGTTTTGTGAATGGTTTATTTCAAGTTCAGAATGTGAGTATTGACAAGATATTTTAGTGGGTAAAGGCACCTGTCAGCAGGCCTTAGGACTTGAATTTAACCCCTGAAGCTGTCACCTAAACTCATATGCGCACCACCAAAATTAATGAATCAAAAAAAAAAAAAAAATTTAGTCAATACTGTGCTATTTACAAAAGTGAACTTACAATAGCTACAATCTGAATTTACAACTCCATTTAATTCTCGTGGAAATTACCAACATGGTAACACAGTTGGTATCTTGAGTATATCTGGTTATTTTATACACTATTACAATAAAATAATTTGATGCAAGATTGGGATTTCTATAGTGTTTCAGCCACATTAAACCAGTTGACATAATAATTTGTTTACAGGGAAATGTAGAGTACATTACTCTTACAAGTAATATATTTTACAACTAGGAGAAAAGACAGTATCATAAAATTCAGGGCAGAATGTTAAATAACAATTGTTAAGATCCTTAGGATCTAAGAAAGAAGCAGCTTTGTTTCAAAGTTGACAAATATACATTAAGCAAAAGTCATGGCAGACCAACTGTCTCCTGAATCATGACAGAACCCAAAAGGTATTAAGTATAACCTTTGTTTTTTTTCCCCCTAACTTCATAGTAATTGCTGTCTGTCTGTGCAAACACACATGCAGTGCCTAAGGAAGTCAGAAGAGAGCACTGGATCCTGTGGGACTGGAGTTACAAATGGTTAAGCACAGATGTGGGATTCTAATCTGGATCCTCTGGAAGAGCAGCCAGTATTCTTAATCACTGACCCACCTCTCCAGCCTCAGGTTAAGTATGCGCTTCCAGAATATATCAAACTCTTTTCACGCAATTCTAGCTGAAATACTTAAACGGTACAGGAACAACAGAACTCTTGGCCACACATCAGGAAAGTTTTCGATTTTTACTAAATTCTATGGTCTCTGTTTAGCCTTCTTTAGGTACTGGATACCTAAGACATTTAATTTTATGTGTATGGCAAAGACAACTCACATATACACTTTATAATATTAATTAAAGTAGGAGAGAAATGCAAAGAAATAGCATGTTCTAGACCCTAATGATTATGGCCAATTAAAAAAAGCAAAACCAAGCCGGGCATGGTGGCTAATGCCTTTAATCCCAGCACATGGGAGGCAGAGGCAGGCTGATTTCTGAGTTCGAGGCCAGCCTGGTCTACAGAGCAAGTTCCAGGACAGCCAGGGCTGCACCACAGAGAAACCCTGTCTCGAAGAAAAAAAGAAAACAAAAAGCAGAACCACACTAAGTGTACCTGTCAAACCAAAGTACTAAGAAGAATAAAGGAAGCAACCTAACCACACCATCACCCCCATCAGGGCATTAATACTGATTTTGGAACAAGAACCTAGATTGTTCCACTTTCTTTAAAAAAAAATATATCAGCATTTCAATTTAGTTGGCAAAGAAGAAGATTCATAACATTGAAATTATATAAAAATTAGTGAAGTTCTCTCTACTCCTTTAGTCTCACTTCTGTATTTAAAAAAAGTATTCAGTGGATCCAGGAGGCAAGTGACATTTTTCCTGGTTACATCCTGATAAGCACATCTAGTTTCTACAACTACGTATTCATGCAAATCAATAATAAACAAGGAACATACAAAAGCACTGTTACCACTGGCTATCACATCAGCTATCGGCTTCTCAAACTGGCACCTAACACTCCTATGTACCTTTATTCTATTGCCTTCAGGTATCCTTTGCTTCTGTTTTATCTGTAGAAATGACAGCAAAGTCTATCAAGGGTGTCACTGAATGCCATGTGATACACTGACAGCATTTATGTAAATCAGCACTCTTATAACTCCATATAATCAATATCCTAAAATTTACTTGACTCCACAAACAATAAGTCATCTACAATATAGCAGAGTGTCACCTCCGTTCGTTCTTTTCTTTTCTTTTCTTTTTGGCTATTGTTTGTTTTTGAGACATGATCCTTCTATGTAGCCCTGACTGTCCAGGAACTAGCTGAGGAAACCAAGCTATTCTCCAATTAAGAGATTTGCCTGCCTCTGCCTCCTGAGTGCTGAGATTAAAGGCATGTGCCACCATTGCCAGTTCCATCATATTCTGAAACAAAGTAAATTCAGACATCCCACTGACAGTGCTTCATCATTACTAAGGTGAATATTTTAAAGATTCTCTTAAAATTTTACTATTAGCATTTCATCTTGAGTAACATATTTTGACTATCCTACTAATCAGCAAAACCACAAAACTCTAACACAACAGAAACCATATCATTATGATAAAGCTTCTATTCCTCTATAATTCTGGCCATTTTCTTCTTAATTAGAAAGACATTCCAGTTTTTCAAATGTTCTTAAACCTTTCAGGCATGTCCTTTCTTATTCTAGGGCCTTAACCCAAGGTACGCTGTTGCTGTGGCTGACCTGCACAGAGCAGGATGGTAGCATCTTAGTGAGGGATAGATAGATACATGGATCTAATGTTAACAAAAGCACTTGATTTTTCTGCAAATCTTATTCTGTCTTTCTCATTGTTGTTAAGATTTTAGAGCCAGGCACAGTGGTGGATGTTTTTAATCCCAACACTTGTTAGACAAAGGCAGGTGGTTCTCTGTGAGTACGAGGCCGTGTCAACATGATGTGTTCCAAGACAGCCAAAGCTATATATATATAATGAGAACCTTTCTCAAAACCACCCCTTCCTCTAATTTTTATTTGTATTTATGTATATGTGTGTCCTGGGCATCTGATCTCCTGAAGCTGGAGGTTGTAAACCACCCAGCATGAATGCTGGGAAACTACCTCCAGTTCTCTGCAAGCAGTGGCAAATGTTCTCAAGCATGGAGACAGCACCCATTCCACCCCGAATCACACAACGTCCTCCTGTGTGGTAGTTTGAACAGGAATAGCCCCCATAGACTAATGTGTTTGAATGTTTGACAAGAGAGAATTCCATTATTAGGTGTGGTCTTGTTGGAGGAGTGTGTCACTGTTGGGGTGGGCTTTGAGGTCTTATATAGTCAAGCCATGCCCAGTGTGGCAAACAATTTTCTGCGGCCTGTGGATCAAGATGTAGAACTTTTCAGTTCCTTCTCCAGCATCATGTCTGCCTGCACACTGTCATGCCCTGACATGGTAATAATGAACTCAACCGAAGACTGTAGGCCAGCCCTAATTAAATGTCTTCTTTATAAGAGTTTCTGTGGTCATGGTATCTCTTCACAGCAATAGAAACCCTAACTAAGACAGCATTTTTTATCATTAAACAAGCTTTGGACAATGGAAACTTAAGTTCTCTTTCTTTTAAAAGGATCTTTTTATTGTATGTGTCAAAGTTATGAAACTAAACATGAGTAATTGGTTCTCTGGTTGGTGAGACTTGCTGGTTTCAGACTTGCTGCTCTCAAATGACCAGTCTCTTTCATATTGGGAGTGCAGCCTTGGCTTGCTGCTTCTGCTAATGCTTCTGAGCTACATACAGAAGCTCAGCCTGTCCTATGTACAGCTGTTACTGGACAGAGAGCATCACCCTTGTCTCTATGAACTTTGTAGTTACTATCCTCTATGACTGACTCACACAAACATGCCAATGTTTACCTTCCTGTAGTTTTAAGAGAATATCACTTTTGCGATACCATGCCTCTTACACAGATCAACTGAATCAGAACTGAGTTCTCGAGTATCTCTGGACACCTCCATGTTACACTGTTTGCACTTACAAAGTCATGTTCAAGCTCAGTATCTCACATTGTTCTAAACTTCGGAAGTACTAAGTCCTGTCCATGATGCCAGCACCCTGAACTGTTACCTCTGTTCCAGAGTCTGGGTTTATGCAAACATTTGGACTTCTTTAGAGAAAAGGTTCTACACCTTAGGTCTGAACTACTTTCCTGTCCATCATTATATGTGTCACTTGCCTAAAAATATATAATCACATGTAAAGTATGTTTATAGGTTGTTTTAAATTCATGACTGATCACTTTTAGTGACTAAGGCCCAGTATGGTTGGTTATCTACCAGTGTTTCTCATACAGGTTCCAAGTAGGTTTTTGTAAAACTAAATCTTACTCTGTAACTTGACATATTTTATCACTTCTAAAGTGAAGCTTTTCTTTTCTTCCACATCTTAGCATCTCTGGAACTCCTAACATCTCAAAATGACACGATGATACTACATATTAATTTAGAAGGGTTCCTATCTCTTAGTTATGCATAAAATAAAGGCAATTCTATACCATTAGCTACATACTTTTCATTAGATCTTTTATCTCAGTATAGTTCAACTTCCTCTGGAGTAAATGGTAGTCATGGTACATTCCACATGAAAATTTATAAGTAAAAATATGCCTCTC
The DNA here is from genome assembly GCF_000001635.26 of Mus musculus. Classification (NCBI taxonomy): domain Eukaryota; kingdom Metazoa; phylum Chordata; class Mammalia; order Rodentia; family Muridae; genus Mus; species Mus musculus. The sequence continues at coordinate 3,171,600 of NC_000083.6, read as the reverse complement.
CTATTTGTAATGAAGTTCCTACCACATGGCATTATCAATAAATTTCTTTTAAAAATCATTAATATTTATCTGCTTAAACATTACCATTACCTTCCTAAACGAGTACAGCAGAAAGGAGAAAACATGACGCTTTAAGATGTTAACTCCAAAATACACTGTCTTCTATCATGAAATTCATGCTGATACATCATTTCGTTACACTGCCAGACTTTTTTTTTTTTTTAATAATAGGCACAGCTATAAAGGTCTTTGAAAGGAAATACACTAGAAAGGTCATAAAGTAGCTGGCAAAACAAAGATGAACAAATAGCTCTAAAGACTAAGAAGGAACACCACTCAAGCGTCCCCCGGAATGCCCAGTAACTGCGGGGAGCACGGACCTTCTGAGGCTGCTGCTGCTCCAGGAGCTGCTGTCGCAACTGCTCCAAGTTCTGCTGCTGCAGCTGTTCTGCTATCTGATGGAAGATGGAGTTGTTCACAGACTCTGAAACGTGAGAGCTGAGTGAGAAACAAAAGGTGAAGCTGCATGTTAAGATGACAAAAGGGAACGGAGAGCAAGCAAGCAGGCAGACAACAACAACAACACACACACACACACACACACACACACACACACACACACACACAAAAGCACTTCACACAAGGAACTCTACTGCAGTGTTCTCTTTTTGAAATATTAATAACCAAAGTGGAATACTCTGAAACATCAACCCATTAGAAGAGAAAGAACTCAATAACGTTTCAACAAAAAAGCATTATAGCTGCTCTGTTACGAAGCTGACATCACTGCCTCATGCTACACATATAAATGGACATGCTATACATATAAATTAGTAACTTTTATTATGGTAATGTACAACTGCAAACACTTGTTTCAAAAAAGGTAAACGTGTAAACATTATCAAGTTAATAACTCACGTTTAATCATGAGACAGTGGAAAATGTCCTATCAATCAGGATGTGTAAAATCTACAATTATCACTGCCCATAAACTTTATAGAGTATGTGTCCTTTAAAAAAGCATCATGTTATGAGGTATGTAAACAGAAACGTGTGTAGATAAGAGAAAATAATAATTTAACTGCACTCTGGGTTATCCCTGTAATCCTGGGTGCTAGAAGGTAAGACATGAGAATAAAGAGGGAGCCCTAAAAGGAACAAGCAGGGTGGTGAGAGGTCTCCAGACTGTTGTCACCTGGAGCAGATGAACCTATGGGAAGAATGGTATCTATCTTCAAATATGACAGATGCTGTCATGAAAGAAATTGGAGTCTACTGATTTTTCTTTCAATACACAGCGTTTGAATTGATGTCTAGAAAATGAAGGAACTCAGCTCAACAGAACATGTCACACTAGAACAGTCCACAAACTCTTTCCTCGGAAGGTGGGAAAGCACTGACTCTCCCCTCAGGACCATTAACAACGTCTTACACTGTTTAGCGCCCTCATCCACATGACCTCAAATGGCTCTTTCAACTTCACTGTTTACTATCTACAATACTATTTTTAAACTTCTGCCAAGAAAGTCCCTATGTCAAAAGAATGTACTTTATCTTATGTATTCTTACACATTATCCTGGTATATAAGATCTGCTACATCTGCTTGGGTGAGATCCCACTCATTCTCTCTCAACTTCCACCTCATACTCTCCTATTGGTCTTTATAAACACACTCACAAACACAGGGCTTTGTACAGCCATTTAAGGGGAGAAAGCAACAAATTTAAATAAAAATACAAACTCCATTCATTGAAATAAATAAAGCCCATATAATTCCAATCCTTAGAATTCCTAATTCTAACTAGTTCAATGTACTTCTCAGAAATTGGCAAATACTCTAGAAGTGGACTCTGACAGAAGCATCTGTCCACCTATTACAAATATTCTTACAACTAAATTATTTTAAGCCAACAAAGATATAAGAAAATATCACAACTGGAGTTACTAATGCTTATTAATTTTCTTATAGGGAACTTTGATATATCACAACCAATTGCACAGATCTGAAAAAAGAGTCCAAATAATCTTGTTAAGACAACAAGCCCACCGCCCCTCACAATTTTGGTGCTTAGAGCCTGAAACAACCCAACTTATGAAAAACTCACTCCAACTCTTAAGTCTGCTAACATTCCACCCAGTATTTAGAACAACAGAAAAAGAAAACATGGGTATAAAGAAAATCATAATTCTTACAGTTGAGGAGTAGGCATTTCCTTTTTGGATTCTTCACTATGCTCAGAATCTTCCCCAAAATCAAATCTATCCATCAACTTCTAAGGAAGGGAGAAAGGCGAATTAAAAAAGTGCTTCCAACATGCATCTTACAAATGCTACTGAAATGCGAAGTAAATGTTCTGTGCTATGGTACATTATTCTGTAGTAGAGTAGGCATTCTGAACACATGTTTAGAGGACTGTAACATACAGCAGTCCCCTCACACAGTCATCAAGGCAACTCCATTCATTTGTGCACAATGAAGTCTGAAAACATTGCTGTTGTGATTTTTCAACAGAGCTCACAATCATGCATTACTGGTTCTTCTTTTCTCACGGTGCTTACTTTATTTATTAAGCATTAACACAAGTATGTATAAACGTTTTTAGATGGTTTAGCTCTATCTCTGGTTTTAAGGCTCCTGTGGAGGTTAAGGAATCATTGGAGGACTGAGGGATACGGCATCATCCCAGAGCAGAACCAATTTTGACAAGGCAGTACAACTACTAAAGCACAGTACTGTTTTTCATGACAGAGTCTCTCTGTGTAGTGGCTATCATGAAACTTGCTCTGTAGACCAGGCTGGCCTCAGACTTAGGGATCTCTACCTGTCATTACCTACCAAGTAGAAAATGAAGGATTATGGAACTGTAGCTTAAAAAACATCTAGGACCATAACCAAGTGTTAACTAGCAATAACTTCATGATAAAATGTGGTCTACCTACTAGGAATAAATTAGGAGCAACTGATTAAATAGGCAAGTCATTATCCAAGAAATCAGGATTGATTTTCTATGAAACTAATTATAACAGAAATAACATGCATATACATGTTTGTATGTGCATATGTAAATACACACACATAGCATTTCCAAGATACACTCGGGACAACTATGATGAGGCTATCTTTCTCTCTCACACACACACACACACACACACACACACACACACACCAACACAAATCATTCATAAAACAGTTTCAATTTTAAAAACACTTTTTCCATAGTTAAGCCTATACATAAAATATACAATAATATTAACTTCTAGAAAATTTTCTTTGAACTTTCAATACTGATTATTTTATCAAGGCAAATGATAGAACACAGACAGTACTTGGGAGGCTGAGGCAGACAGATTAGGTATTAGTAGCAAACACACAAGTCTGTAATAAAACATAATCTACACAGCAGAATCTATATAATAGCCTTCAGTTCACATGTAACATATCAGTAGCTTTAATCACTACCTTGTTGAAAGAGACTCCCTGATCCAAGGGCGTAAGTGTGTTGGCTGCAGCAGCTGCAGCTGTGAGCTGTGCAGTGAGTGCCTGTAACTGAACCACAAGACCAGCATCCAAGGCCTGCAGGATAGAAGGCTGAGGCTTCTGCTGCTGTATCTGTAAGGTTTGTATTAGCTGCTGAAGCTGGAAGGGAAAAAAAAATATTATCATAATTTTGGGTCAGTACTCGGTCTTTTGAATAAACAAATTTTTAAAGATTTATTTATTTTATATATCTGAGTACACTGCAGCTGTCTTCAGACACTTCAGAAAAGGGCATCGGATCCCATTACAGATGATTGTTGAGTCGTATGTTCAGCTGGGAACTGAAGTCAGGATGTCTGGAAGAGCAGGCAGTGCTCTTAACCACTGAGCCATCTCTCCAGCCCCCTTGGATAAACATTTTTGACAAACTTTATCATCCTTCAGAGAAAAATGTTTTTATGTGTTGTGGTTTGAATGAGAAACGCCCCAGTAGGTGCATGTGTTTGAACATGTAGTCTTCCTGATAATGGTACTACTGTTGGGGAGGTTATGAACCTTGAAGAGGGCCATGGGGTAGAACGCACAGCCTGGTCAAAGAAGTGCATCACTGGAGGATAGAGCCAGGCTTTGAGAACTTACAGCCTTGCTACACTTCATTTCAATTCTTGGCTTGGGTTTGCAGTTAAAGTTGTGATCTCTGGGCTTCCTCTGTGACAAAGTGTGATCAGTCAGCTTTTCTGATCAAGATGCCTGCTGCCATGCTTTCCTTGCTACTATGGATTTTCTCCCTCTGGACATCATCTAAGGAAAATAAACTCTTCCATAAGTCACTTTTAGTCATTGTGTTTTAGCACAGAAATGAAAGCTATTACAGAAGCTGGACAACCTAAAGACATAAAGCTAATATGCTTTGCTGGGACAATGGAGGCTGAATGGTTGGGCCTGTAAAAGCAGCCACGATGAAAACTGTCTGGGAAATATTTCCTCATCACAGTAACTGTGGACAGCAGGGGACTGAGACTGCATCAGGTGGCAGGCACCATAATTTACCAAGTACTTTCTACACTGTACTGGTTTTAAATGATTGAAGGTGCCACCAAAAAAAAAAAAAAAAAAAAAAAAAAAAGAAGAAGCTAGAGATTGCTCAGAGATTAAGAGCATTGGCTACTCTTTCAGTTGTGGCCCCGGGTTCAACTTCCAGCACCCACATGGTAGCTCACAAACAACTATCTGTAACCCTAGTCCCAGGCAGCCAACATACTTTTCTAGCCTCTGTGAATATTAGGCAAGAATATGGTGCAGACATTCAGGCAAAACAACCACATACATAAAATAAAGAGGGGTGAAGTACTATGTGACAGGGTCAGATTCCCTGAAGAAGCCAGGAAGGCCACTAGCAAAGGTGAAGCCTGAGTGGCAGTGATGATCCTAGCATAGTGAAGATGCCAGGACTGTGGTAAGGGCCCCAGGGACAGTGAGGTATGAGGAAGAGCTGGCCTTAGCCAATGAGACATATATGTGTGTGGCTAGCAGTAGAGCCAGAGAAAGGTTACTGCTGGATCCTCTAGAGCCAGCCCAGATCATGAGTAAGATATGGAGCTTTTTTACACTGTTGGGTATTGGTTTCAGCTTGACTTCGCTGTAACTGCCCTGGCTCTTCCTTCTGGGAATAAGAAAATATACAATGCATTTTGGAATTTACAGGAATCCACAGAGAGAGACCTGTGGATTTTTAAAGAAATACTGGCCTCAAAGCGTTGAAACTTTTACCTCAAAGTGTTGAAAATTTTAAAGACCGTCGAATTTCTTTTAATGCTGTAGCATATTTTATACTATGACTTAATGTAAGATTTAGTGAACAAAAGAAAATTTATTGTTTAAAATGCTGTACGTCAAAGTTAACAAAGAGTGGAAAGTCATAGGAAAAACTTGTAGATGTAAACCTGAAGACAAACCTAGCGTCACCTGGGGAAAGAGGACCTCAAGATAAAAGCTCCCTCAATCAGACTAGCCTGTGACACTGTCTTAGCAGGTCACTATGGGCGGAGCCATCCCTAGGCGAGGGGGCCTTGGATGTATGAGAAAGGAAGGAGAATGTGGCCCTAGAAATTTGTGGTCTCTGCTAGCTCCAGGAAGCCTTGGCTTCCTTCAGTGAGGGACTGTCACTTGAAAGTGTAAGCTGAAAGAAACCCTTTCCTCCTAAGCTGCTTCAGTCAGTGTGCACTAGAGCAGGAGAGCAGATGAAGTGGGTGGACTTAAGCCCCCGGAAGCCTGGCTTACTCTTTGAAAGTCATGAGCATTACACATGCAATAGTCACACTGTAACAACAGCACAGAGAATCCTCGTGAGTCGCCCTCATCCTTCTTCAGTTAATCCCACAGGACAGCAGCTTCTTTATCAATCACATCTACTGTCTGAGAACCCATTTCTGAAAACAGGAGAGGAATCTGCTCAACAGGACATGGTCTGAGACTCAACGGATTGTGTAACTTACTATTCTGAATAGAACAAGCTACAGCAATACCTATCCCTGCTTTTCACCCATCTTTAAGAAACAAAACAAAGCATGGAGCTGAAGAAATGACTCAGTGGCAGCACTTGCCACACTCCAGACGTCTCAGGTTGGGTTCCCGGCACTCATGTCAGGCAAGTCCCAACCAGCTCCAGATGACCCAAAGCCCTCTGGCCTCCAGATATACACATAAATAAAGTAAAAATCTTCAAAAACACAACAGAACAAAAGCACTTAACAGAGCTGGTGAAGTCTCTCTGTGGGTAAAGTCTGATTACCTGGGTTAACTCAATGCCCAGGAACCACCTGGTAGAGCAAAGGAGGACAGACAGAGTTGACAACAATCATTTTAACACATCCAGTAAAGAGGATTTGATTGTTCACAACAACAACAACAACAACAACAACAACAACAAAAAGAGTAAATGACAGAGAGTAAATATGCCATTTACCCCAATCTGAGTATCACAAATTACATGCATGCATTGAATGTTGTATTACCACTTCATAAACCATTACCTTGTTAAAAGAACCATTCAGTGTAATTTTTACAATTTATAACTGTCAACAAAGATTAGAAAAATGAAAATAGCAGAACTACTACTATTAACAGCTAGTATGAGAAGGTATAAATACCATTCAAGGGAGCAGTAAACAATCTATCTTAAAACAGCAGTAAGAGAAAAAAAGTTAGAGTCATGCAATTATCCAAACACCATAATATTAGATCATATATTATAATATTACTAGAATATTGTCTATTATATTACTATAATATTGGATATTATATTATAGTAGAAAAAAACAACATGAACATGACTTTACCACTAAAGTCAACAATAAGACACACAACTCTTTACAGCACTAGAATGGAGGAAGCAACATGAAAGAGGGGAGACGGGGCTGTCCTGCCTCTCCATTAGACAACTGAACCATTCATTCCTCTGACATCGCCATTTCCCAAGAGCACCGTGAACATCACCACAGCAGTAACTTCTCTAAAGTGACGTTAAATTCTATTGGTTCCTGCCACAATGACTACAGGAAGCACCTTGTTTTATCAGTGAGATAGTAATGGCACCTAATGATGGTTGACATATGCTATGTGCTACCTCAGTGATCTGATATAGAAAAAATTAACAGAACACACATTAATTACAAGATAATGTCCATAAAGAATTACTGAGTAAAAATCATACAAGTGTAGCTTTCAAGCACAGTGCTCCCATGTTGACAGAAAAGGACAACACACCATAAAGGGGGTATGCTATGGAACCACACATTAGGAAGACAACACATTCCAAACCTCTTGACACAACATAAAGACTTACCTGTTGACCTTGAGGACTTTGTAGGATCTGAGCAACAGCTGCCAGTGTGTCTGTGTTTGCTATCTGAGATACCCATGGATCAGGTAAGCCTTGGACCACATTGGCTGGAGTAACAGGTGTCACGGGTGTTCCTTTTAGAAAAGACATCACACGGACCAAAGAAGGAAACAAGTAAATGATACTTTAAAAAGGTACAAAGATTTATTCAGCTAACATATAAAACATAAGCAGATAGTATGCTTTCACTTTACTGCCTCCATCTTGAAAACGACTTACAGCCTTTATGTAGTTAGGTAACTTTACAAACAGGAAGGCAATTCCCCACTCCAAGCCCCATGCGATCTGTCTATACTTATCTTAAACTAAGCTACCACTTCAATGAAACCTGTCAGCAAAGTTTTACTACAGAAAATTCTTTAACAGGGGGAAATAACAAAAATACAATCTTTCCTGGTAAAATCTGTATCTGTAAGATGAAACTATTTTTTTTTCAAAACTCTTGTTTATACACAGATGTTTGTAGACAGGTGTACAACAAGAACTACATACCAAAAAGTTAACGAATGTTGGGTTCAGAGTAAAAGCTGAAATATTTAAAATATCCCAAGCAATAAAATTTTTAGATAATTACATTAAAGCAATCTTGGCTTTATTAAGCGATTTTGGAGTTTTTCTTAAAAAATGACATTCCCCAAATAACCTGTAAACAAGTTAAGTTACATATACATGTTTAAGGAGTTATAGACAACCTAAATCAAGAAAACGCTCATTGAGAACTGGGGATGTGGCTCAGTGCAAAAGTCCTTGCCCAGCATATGCTGGGCCCCGAGTTCAATCAATCATAGTGCTAAACAAAACAAAAATGAACTGTGACATAGACATTTTCCAAAATGTTTTGGGTGATAGAAAAAAAGAAATAAAAGCAATTTTTAAAAATTGTTTTCTAAATTTTAGATTAAGAGCAAAACCACAGTATTTTATTTCATGAACATAAAGAGATACACCTGCCTGTCTGCCCAGTGTAAGGACTAACAGTTGGCACTTGCCACCACACTCAGCCTTCAAGTCTCTTAACACTGGACAAACTCCTCTGCCCTATAGCGTGTGAACATTGGGTAAGCAGTGTAACTTGAGTCTCCAACAAGTCTGTACAACAGGCACGTACCTGGAGTGTTGCTCATAGCTGCAGTGGTGCTGGCCAAAACAGGCGTGACAACTGGGGGAGGAATCCCTGCCGCCATATCCAGAAGAGGCTGGATAATCTCACTCTTAAAAACATTATTCTTCTGCCATAAGTTTAATACTCTCACTATTTTACTCTAGAAGAATAAAGAAAAATGATTTCAAATGTTTGGCTTTCAAAATATTATCACAATTCATTTCACAGATTATCTGAGCATAGGATATAAAGAAGATTAAAATATTTTTATTGCACATTACATCTCTAAGACTGTTTCCAACTTTTTCTGCTTTCAAAACTTTAGCATACTCATTTCATTTAGGTTATTTGTACTTACAAAGAGAGACTAAAATAGTTCAGTGGTAAATTCCAACCTGAAACTGTTTTTAACCATTCTGTAATCCCTAAATTTAGGTAATAGGGTAGTTACTTCTGATAGCTATATAAGATAAAGGAAAGCTAAATTTAGCTGAAGCAGGTGACAGGTAGGCTCCACCTTCTATATATGCCAAGTCACATGGGATTGATAACATAGGTGCCTACAGAACTGCTCTAAAACTCCCACCTTTCCATGGGTTCCAGGATCAAATAAGGTTGGGAGGCCTGAACAGCAAGCACGTTACTCCTTGGGCCGTCTCCTCTGCCCTGCCCGAAGAACTCTGAGGCAGAAGCAAACTCTATCTCAATACAATGCGTACACACACATAATGGTGAACTTTAACCCTGACTCACAGAATGCTTACCTTCTGAACTAGCAAGCAACTTCAGGACAAACTCCTCATCTAATGTGACTCTTAAACAAATTTCATTTTATAAGCTATTTAATAATTTTAGGGAGAGTATTTCTCCACTTAAGAAATGTAGCTCAGCGCCTTTGTTCAGCATGTTTCCCTGACCAAAAGAAAAAGGACAATTTACCAAAATCAAGTTCTCTCTAAGAACCTTGCCATCAATGTACCTTACACCCCAAACCATCCACTTCCTAGGCACAGCGCAAGGCATGGCCCTCCTCTACACTCTTTTGTCACTGTTCCTACCTACTCTCTCCTTGATGTGTAAAGTCAACTACCTACTAGCATTACTCAATCTGGCCCTCAGGGCAACAATTATGTTTCATATGAATAATGCTCTACATTATTTTGTGACAGAATAATCTGAGTGTTCTATCATTTTACAAAAATAAATAAAATCTGTATGGTCTCCATCATTTGTCTTTTTCTGACAAGCCCTTTGAGTGCAGCTGTGCATCCAATTCACTCCTCTCAAAGAATCTTACAAGTATATCATACTGTGTTTTAATCTTGCCTTGTTTAGGGTGTCTTAGGTACTTAAGGCTAAGTCCCATTTTTCTTGAGGTGCACATAGTCATGTAGCATTTAAGCATCTCCTATATAATTCATGGCGTATATGCCGTCTGACACTTCTCATTTTCTCTGGTCTTAGGCCAACTGTGTCAATAAATTTTACCAACATTTCTTCATTTACAAAATGAAACAGATTTTTCTTGTCCTTTTTCTAAGCTGTGATTGTAACCAACTGCCTACTGCTAGCATATGCAGGTCTTAGGTACAACCGACCTGGGACAAAGTTACAGGCTGTCAACAGTTACAACTACTGACTTCAACTACTACTTCACCTCACTTGAAACGCTCATCGTTCTCCAACAATGTTCATGAGAAATCCCATCTTAGTTCTCAAATTCTATTGACTCAATTCCTGCAAACATTTTGCTCAAGGTAATATAAACTTGAAAAGACTGGGTTGGTTCTACAGCTCTCTAGGTCACAGTCAGGATACTAAGAGTTAGTGAGTGGAAAGATTGATTTCCACTAAGTGTCTCCTTGTTTGAAGGAAGGATTCACAGATCCCAGAAGCTTCAGGTCTCTAGGTAAGTCATGCCCAACAAAGAAAGGTGTCCTAAAATGTTTCACCATATTAGTGTGACCTTAAAGGTTTTTTTATTATTATTTAAAATAAACATTAATTACTCCCACTTCTTGAAATACAAGTCGTTTACTCAGACTATAGACTTACATCACCTGAACCCAAACTAAGAATAAAAGTCATCTCCATCCCTTAATAATAACACACAAGTTAAATCACAGCTATGTCATATAAAAGGTCTATAGCCAAGAACTGCCAAGTAATACTATTCCAAGCCCATCTGTTACTTTTTAAGAAAAGAGGGAGGAAGAGGAAGAGGAACAGGAAGAAGAGAAGGAAGAGAAAGAAGAGAAAGAGGAAGAAGCTGCTGCTGTTGCTGCTGTTCAAGCCTCGAGAAAGAAAACAATAGCTAAGTATGTAAAAATAAAGATTTGGTTCACTTTAAGCAACATGCAGTTGTGTACATTTCTATATTTCAAATGATGCCTACGAAAAATTATACAATGAATGGTTCAAGCCACGGATTCAACTCTTGCTTTTGCGCAGTGCAAGTACTTGGAGTACTGGCACTCTTTAGGCTTACATAAACATTTCTCAATGTGGGAAATAAGTCCTTTGAAGTAACAACCCCAGTAACAACATTCTGCATATCTGAATACACACTCCTCCTTTACCACTGAGATTACAGTCAGCTAATCTTCCCTCATATGGTCTGTAAAATGCCTCATGCATAAAGACTATCCCGAGAGGTATTAGTCAGGAAACCCACAAGATCAAGATGGATTCGTAGATTGCACCTGTCAGAAATTCAAGTATGACTTCTAAATCAGTGCTGCTAATTACTATTTGCAACTAATAAATTATTTTACACAGGATTCCATTATTAGAACTCATTAAGGTAGGTGACTAAACATCTCAAACATTCTTTAGGACCACTAGCTAGGCCTACCATAATACCAAAATAGTTAGAACAAAACACAAGAGCTGCCGGGAAATATATCCAAGAATATTTATGAAGAATATACTATAATAAATTTATTTCTATAATACTGACTTTTAAAATTTAAGACATGACAGTGGTTAAAAATAAAGGTAGTCTTGTTATAAGCCTTAGATTTCTGATTCTTCCTTACAACACCCCTCACCCAGTCTCTCTTTTTTTAGTGTATGTGTGTGTATAAGAGCGAGAAAGAGAGAGAGAAAAGAGAGAAAATGGAAGGAGAGTGTTGAATCCCTTGGAACTAGGGTTACACTGTGTAAGTAACATGACTGCCTAATCCAGGTGCAGGAACCACAATCCTAGGGCTCTGATAGAAAAGTAAATGTTCTTAACAGCTGAGCCATCGCCAGTCCTGTTTAGCCTCTCTTAACCTTTTCCTAGCTTTTATTAAAAACAGGAAACAGGATACAGTATCACTTCCAAATCAGTACCTACCTAGTAATTCCAGAGGAGCTATGAAGAGAACCATCTCCTTTTAATCTTAGCTCTGGATCCATTACCTTCTAATTACAGAATACTCACACACACTAAGATCTGAGTATTGGTCTTCAACACTTAGAAAATTGCACAAAAAAAGACTGATATGTAAATACCAACTCAAATAACCACAATACTAAAGTGGCTGTATGCATGACTAAATGTCTAATATAATTTTAAAATACTTCACTAGCCAATTTCTTTCACAAAAGTTGCTTTGATAAATTAAAAAGCAGCAAAAGCAATTACATCTTTCTACTCTCTAAAAGTTCTAAGAGTAAAAAGTGTGGGTGTTACAATAATTAAATATTAAAGATCAGAGTAGCTAAGGAGTGTCAACAGGAGGTCATATAATAAGGTCATAAAAAGGCTCTGAGAGTAACATACCTCTTTTAATAAAATAATACCATACCTTGTCATCCCCAGGGCAACGATATAAATTCTGAAAAGTGCTAATGATGTTATTACTAAATCTGGGTGCAAACACATCCTTTTCTTGACCAAACTGATGCCGGGATTGTCGCACAATGGAGTCAATAACATATAGTCCAGGTACCTTGTATTCTGGTTTACACTGATGAGAGAAGAGTGAGAGGGGGAGGGGAACAGAAAGGTAAAATCCTTGATAGAAATGACATTATAAACCCTATTTAAGCAAAAAAACACTGCTCGGGCTGTAATCAATAGGCAGACTCTGCCTAGTAGTTAACCATTCGTATCTGAATTAGCATCTTCTTTGGCTATTCAATGCATTCAGATCAATTGTTACTTACCCAAGTTCCAAACTAGCACTGTATAACTGACTTCAGTGACTAAAAACAACCTGATAGACATTATTATTTAAAAAAAAATCATTTAAAGATGTTAAAAAGCTAGAACAATGGAAGCAAAATCAGGACTGGGTTAGAAAACACTTTGGAGGCACGCATTAGACTGCAGTGCTAACACTTCTGTATCAGTCAAAGAACAAATAAAATAGCCTTTATAACATGCTAAATATGTCCAGCCAAACATTTAAAACTGTCTCAAATATCTCATCTATAAAGGAGACATGAAACTGTCACCATAAAAATTCTGGGAGAATTTGCAAACACCAAACCATTCAAACATTTTCAAACTAAGCCACTGGGTCAATCTTTTTAACTTACTTATCTTTGATCTATTTGTAAACTAAAGATTTTCTACTTCTTAGCACAGTGTTTCCTAGCTTACGTAGTTGGAATCAAGCTTTCTATTCTAGAACAAGAAACCTAAGAAAACTCAGCTTTCTTTTTCTTTTCATTTTTTTTTTTCCTCCAGAGCTGAGGACCAAACCCAGGGCCTTGTGCTTGCTAGGTAAGTGCTCTACCACTGAGCTAAATCCCCAACCCTGGCTTTCTTTTTCTTTATTCACTCCATCTATATGAGTATTTTGCCTGTGTGTATGGATAAGAGGACACAGATTATTCCCTGGAAATGGATGAGCTGACATGCAGTTGCTGGAAATAGAGCCCAGGGCCCCTGCAAAAGTACTATCAACCAGAGCCATCTCTCCAGCCCCAAGAAAACTTGCTTTTAAAACATGCTAACTAAAAGAAAATCACAACCACAAAGGAGGATGTACTTCTAGGTATAATTAGGTCTAGTACTGTACTCAAATTTATTTTCTTGAAATCACTAAGCAAACTAACACAAAACACTTCTTGGGACGCCACATATTTAGAATACTCCACAAACCCTGCACAGATCTGTAAATACAGCTTTCCTTTTTTTTTTTTTTTTTTTTTTTTCAACCAAGAACGGTTTATTGCCTCACAATGGCAGCAGCTGGTGGGCGGGCACTCAGGAATCCCGGACCTCTAGGAGGACCTTCCTTCATTTCATTGGCCGGTTCATGGTCTCACTTCGCTCCAGGCCTCCTCCATGGACATGGAGCTCAGGACCTGTCAATCTGCAGGAACCCGGTCAGATGCACCGGGCTAGGAGTCAGCGCCATCCTCGTCCTCAAGCAGAATCTCAAGACTGCTGTCAGGCTGCGGGATCACTTCCTCAGGCAGCGGCGGGGGCAACGGGGCCCGAGTAGGTGACAAGGGCATCGGAGATACCGGAGGAGATGGGCTACTAGGCTCTTCTGGCTGTGCCAGCCCCAGGATCTCCTGCACATTGTGTGGCAGCTCTGGGCAGGCCGTCAGCTGCCTGTACAGAGCCTCTGCCCGTGTCAGCACATCCTCCACACTCAGCTTCATAGTCAGTTCATTGATGTGCTTAAGGATCTCATTGGAGCCAAAGCCAGAAAGCATCAGGGTGTCCCGTTCCATATCCAAGATGGCACAGGCCACCAGCAGGTGCAGATTGGGGCCAGGAAGCCCTGTCCACAGCACCTCCCACAGAGGACATCAAGTTTCTTGCTGAGGGTTGGTCTGCTGCTATATATTGTAATGCTAAATTCTGAAGGTCAAGGCCTACTAGAGATTTCTCAACTTTACAAGCTTTTGTTGTGCAAACCTTGTTTCTTGATTCAAAACTACAGGCTAAATAAAATTGGCTAGAACCAATTACTGGAGGGATTAGAGGTGGGTGGGTTTGGAGTGACCTGGTTGGGGGGTGGAGAAGAGTGAGAACTGAGGAGAGACCAGGAGAGGGAAAAAGGAAGAATGAGAGGAGAAGAAGCTGCCATGAGGCAAGAGTAGCTATGAGCATGTGGCCAGGAGAAACAGCAAGTATCTGGGGTACACTGCTGGAGAGGTAGCCAGGGCAGCAGTTAGAAAAGTAGATTTGGGGTTACCCCAGTAATTGTAAAAGTCAAATAACCATACATAGTCTGAGCCTCACTTATTTGTAAGCTAGCCAGGGATAATCTTAAATTGGTTGTACTACAGTTTCTTGTTTTAAAGTACAGATTTTAAAATACATTTTAAAAGTTTTACATATAAGTGAAAAATAAAATCCTTAGGCCCCCCATTTAATGCTGTTTACAGCCAACCCAATGAATAATTTAACCCTGTGAAAAGTCTAGTGGATACTTAATATGGTCCTTCAGATTTCCTTACTGTTTTTTTTTTGTTCCACCCCCCACCCCCACCCCTGATATATTGTCCTGGGCTTTCAGAGTGGTTCATTTTTTATTTGCATCTCGTTTTCAGTACAATTTACAACATTGCCCTCCGTTCCAGTCTGATTATACACATGCTAAGTGACAGAAAGGGTCTGGAATAAATACATTTAAAAAAAGAGGAAAAGCTCTGAACTAAGTGGCATGCAGTAGGTCCTATGGGGGAGGGGAAGTGACTGAGAAACTAAGTGGCACGCAGTAGGTCCTATTGGGTGTGTGTGTCTGAGACAGGAAGTGAGCAAGCAAACACAAGAGGCGTGTCAGCAGCCGCAGCTCTTCAGTCATCTTTGTCTTTTGCTCCGTGCTTCAGGATACGTGTGAACTCAACGTAGTTGAAGTTCCCCTTTTTGTCAATGGGGGCCTCTCTGTACAGCTCATCCACTTCCTTGTCTGTGAAGCGGTCGCCCATGGTGGTCAGCAGCTCCCTCAGGTAATCCTCCTGGATGGTGCCTGTGGCTTCCTCATCGAAGCAAGAAAAGGCGTTTCTGATGACGTCCTTGGGGTCAGTTCCATTCAGTTTCTCTCCAAACATTGTGAGGAACATGGTGAAATTGATGGGGCTCAGGGCCTCGTTTATCATGGCGTCCAGGTAGGTATCAGTGGGGTTCTTCCCAGAGATGCCAGCATGTCGTGCAGGTCCTCCTTGTCAATGAAGCCATCCCAGTTCTGGTCAATCATGTTAAAGGCCTCTTTGAACTCCTGGATCTGGGACTGGTCAAACATGGAGAACACATTGGACGCTCTGAGGGTGCTTCTTGGTGGTCCTGGTCTTCACTTTTTTGCTCGACATGGTGGTGGTTCAAATCTGCACACCCGAGAGGATACGACCAGCGACTGCCTTACTGGTCTTTAACAAGAGAAATTTAAACACTAATTCAAAGAAACTGTTTCTAGATTTTTTCTTTTTCGCTATTAAGTGCTTGCCATAGTCCACAAAAGGTGGTAAGGTGATAATAAAGGTGCTGTTTGAACATTTATTATCTTAAGAAACTGAAGAGTAAAAATAACACCTGTTTAAAGGTTGCTCTTTTCGAAAGCCTGAAGTTTCTCCTCATGCCTACCCAGCCTGGTACTTCCCTTAAGTTCATGTATCTGGCCAAAACTATCTTGCTTACGCACTCACATAGCTCCCTATCCAAGCAATACATTTCAGAAAAAAGAATTTTAACTTAATGAAAATGAAATCCACTTGGTTAAAAAGAAAATATGCCCACTGTTACATATTAAATAATGATTTACTGACCTTATGTTAACATTTAAATAATCTCACACAATGGATTTTTCAGAAAGAATTAACTTAAAAGTTAGGATTTGCAAGTTGCTAATGAGACAAGTTAGCACTGAATAATAAGCAAAAGTTATCAATGTGGTTTTTAAGGAGTATTTTCCTTTGACTTACAGCAAACTCTGATGACAAATTCCCAATGCATCAGTGTCCACCCCAAACAGCTGCCTCCACGGAGCACTGAAGACTGAGGCTTCACAAGCGCAGCAGCCCTTAAGCCAAGCAGCACAGCACCCTGACAAATTCTTCCTCCACCACCAAAGGCCACATTAACACACTGCAGGCAGTTTCTCACACTACATTATGCCATCTTAGCACACATAGAAAAGCAAAATATTTTAATGGTTTTAAATAATTTAACTCTAGGTAAATAAATCAGATACTTAAAACAAAAAATTTCAAAAATTCTCTCAGACTGAAAGTAAGATTTCTAAGCCTCCCCAACATTTTACATCTGAATTATTTTGTTGTTGATGGCGTGGTTTGTCTGTTTGCTTCTAAGACACAGTCTCAGTACGATGCTGGACAGGGCTGGGAACTCATGATCATGAGTTCCATCTCCTGAGTAGCTGGGATTCTAGGGATGCACCATCACGCCTCACCTCTGAACATTTACCATGTTAAATTAGCTGAGACACACTATCTTCAAAAATATTCCAATAACTTTCAACCTCTCATGCTGCAGAAAAACACTCTTATTAAGAGAAAGGTAAAGGGCTAGAGAGATGGCTCAGCAGTTCAGAGCACTGACTGCTCTTACAGAGGTCCTGAGTTCAATTCCCAGCAATCACAGGGTGGCTCACAACCATCTCTAATGGAATCCAATGCCCTCTTCTGAGAAAGAGGCAGGGGGAGGGGGATAAGGACACAGTGACTATACCTTTAACTGTACTTGTTAGATTTGAATTATGTCCAGGTTGGCATCTGCAGCTATGTCAGTCAGGGTTGTCTGACAAGAGATCTCTTTAGGCAAGTTCAGCACCATTCTATGTAACATGTAAACACATGTCACTTGGTAACTCCATTCAAACGAGCTGCTGCTTTCACATATCAAAAGTCACCATTAAGGAAAACAAAAGGAGACTGGGGAAAATACAAGTGGCTGTACCTGCGCGTAACTTGCTGCTGGTAGCTATCCCAGGGTACACCATGTGGGAAATTCTTCTTCTGTATATCTGAAAAGCTGGTCTATAAACTGTTAAAGTTTAGTGGTATAAAATTTGAATTTTGGGCAACTTTAGCTGTGCTGTTAATTTTGGAAGTATTATCCATGTGGGTTTGGTTATAGAAACTAATATTCTGTAAATAATTAAAAACAAAAGTCATGCTCATTTTAGCAGCAATCAAGGACAAAGCAAAGCCTGGCTGTGCTTACCTGAGCAGACAAATGCAAGAGATTAGAAAGAGGCAGCCAGCTTTAGTTTGACTACAAGAAATGAATAGCAATTACACAAGCCTTGTCCTTATAAAAACAAAGCCATGTGTCCATGACCACTTTCTGTATATGTACATATGTACTTCATAATAAAAAATAAAAGCATTAGGCAAAAGCATCTCATCATAACTAAGTAGGACAAAGTGTATATGAAATATAAACTGAAATAGTGTGGCATTTAGAACTTACCAAAATGAAGGCAAAGAAATTTTACTAAAAATTATGTGTGGACAAGGAACCTGTGGAAAGACTTCCTTTCAAATTACCTAAGTGCCCCATCTCTGTGCACCTATCCAAGGGTAAAGACTATGTACACAATCAAAGTCAATCTTCACTAAGACTGGATGATACACAAAATGTACACATCTAAACGGGGGGGGGGGGGGGGGGGGTAGGGGGCGGGGAGAACAAAAGTAACTACAACACTTGTTGTTCAAAAAAGATTACCATTCTCTCTGAGAAAATAGCAAAGGGTGGAAAAAGAAATGTAGCAAAGGATGACCAACTGTTTTAGCTTCATTTTCACACATATTGTAGGCTGAAGTTAAGTACGTACCCTGGTATCGCAGAGGACCAGAGCTCTGGTCCCTGTACACACAACTAGTAGCCACAACTGGTCCTACGTGCAGCTTTAGAGATCCAATGCCTCTGGGCTCTAAACACATGCACAAATGTGGCATACAGAAACAGACACATGCACACATAATTAAAAAATAAAAACAGGTACTTGCATAAGATCAAGGTTTCTGGAGGAGTATTTCATGGCAAGAGTATTTGTCATAATTTTCATGTTTCCCATGTCTGCTTCATGAAAATGACAAGTGAGTCTCTTTGATTACCGACATAACAGTAGGAAATTTAAAGGTTAATAAAAGCCCAAAGAATTCAACTTAGGCAATAAGTTAACAGACTATTATCAGAACCTAGAAAGAACACATGTAGGCCTAATGGTAGCTAATAGTAGCCACGATAGCACTAAATGCCTCTCACTAAAACAGAGCATCCAGACTTCATTAAAACACAGAATGCTGAGTGACAGCCCCCTGGACCTAAGAGGTAAATGAATTTGTAGCAGTTATATAAAATGGTAAGCTTCATGTGGACAAAAAGGAGCTTGACTAACCATAAAAATTCCAGGAATGGAGCTAAACAGACTTCTCTAGTGCATTTCAAACTGGTAAGTAGCACAATGGTTAGGTATAGATAATAGAGAAGTCATCAAATCATGGGGTCTCAATTAAAAATTAATTTTGTAATTCACAATAACGAATGTAAGTTGATTTTTTTTTATAATACAAACAAAGGAATAATATAAGAGCTAACTCGAATAGTACTGCTAAAACTTATAGGTCCTTAGTGTCTGTAGTTCTTTGCTTCAGTCTTGTAAGAATAGATAGGATGGCCAGATGGCTCAGCCAGTAAATGCATCTGCCACCAAGCCTTAGTTTCATCTCCAGGCCCCACATGATAAAACTGACTCCAGCAAGTTGTCCTTCTCTCCACCTATACTGTGACACACACACTCACACACAAATAAACATGTAAGTGTGAAACTTAAAAAAGCGGAGTTATCAGAACATACACTGTATCCTGGCTGCAGTATTCTAAGCAGCTGTCCTATAAGAAGCCCGCTTTAATGTTAACTTTTCATTTGTCACCACCATCCATCATTCTATCTATGGAATTTTAATGACTAACACATAGAGTGCCATACATAACATCAAGTGGTTACCATAACAGAAATATTATCACCCCACTTCAAAAAAATGAAAACCTGCATTTACTCCACTAGAACATGAATGTTCTTAGCCACTTTATCTGGAAGTCAAAAGGGACTCAGATGCTTGTCAGTGTACGAATGCTTAACCTGTGGAACAATCGACAGAATTCGAGGCAGAAAACAAGAGGGAAGAAACTACTTCATACATAGAACTGAGCTAATACTCAAGAGTGACGCTGAGCTCAGGACTATCTCAAAAGGCTAATTCTACCTGCCCAACATTCTCTATAAAGTTAAGCGAGTAATGTATCGATTTTAAAATTTTGGGATTTTTGGATTTTTAGATTAAGTATATTCTGTACGATATGTTGTCACCCAAAATAACTGAAAGTTACAGGCAATCTGTGTTATTAGGGCATGTTGTTCACTGACCTAATAACACATGAGTTATTACTCTAAGATTAAATACTCTTAGATAATTATTTTAAGATTAAAAGTTTATTTAACAGTTAATCACACAAATCCATAGCTCAGTCTATAAACGATATAAACAAAGCACTTCACTTCTCCCCAGGCTGGCTTCTTCACCTGAACGGGAGAACATCCTCAACTATC
The DNA here is from genome assembly GCF_000001635.26 of Mus musculus. Taxonomy (NCBI): domain Eukaryota; kingdom Metazoa; phylum Chordata; class Mammalia; order Rodentia; family Muridae; genus Mus; species Mus musculus. The sequence goes on along the minus strand of NC_000083.6, from coordinate 3,151,590 downwards.
TATCTTACTTGATCAAACACACTTCCACCCCAATCCCAGCCACCAAGAGATAAATTATCTCTAAGGTTTTTGTTTTCCAAGAAACCTGACAACTATGCAAACTGACTTCTCAAAGAGGAGCAAAAATCTCAACCTTGGCCTGGAGAAAATGCACATCTCAGGCTCCTCCCCAAATTCACAGTAACAATGCATTCCAGCAACATTCCCTATTTAATTCCCACACAGTCAGATTGAAGAGTGCTGGCTGTGACTTTAGACCCTTTAAGAAGTCTTATGCTTTGATGTTGGCTACTGGTTTGCTGTAGATTGCTTTTATCATGTTTAGGTATGGGCAGAAAGGCCCCTTGGTCTTGCAAACTTTACATGCCTCAGTACAGGGGAATGCCAGGGCCAAGAAGTGGGAGTAGGTGGGTAGGGGAGTGGGAGGGTTGGGAGGGTATGGGGGACTTTTGAGATAGCACTGGAAATGTAAATGAAGAATAATAATGAAATGAAAAAAAAAAGTCTTCTGCTGGTGGAAGTGTTTAGTCACTAAGGCTGTGCTTTACAATTTGATTTCCTTTAAATCTTATCTTTACCTAAACTACTCAATCCCCAAAAGATTAACCAGTATTTTATAGAGAAAACAAAGGGGCTGGAGAGATGGCTCAGCGGTTAAGAGCACTGACTGCTCTTCTGAAGGTCCAGAGTTCAAATTCCAGCAACCACATGGGTAGATCACAACCATCTGTAACAGAAGTCTGATGTCCTCTTCTGGAGTGTCTGAAGACAGCTACAGTGTACTTACATATGATAAATAAATAAATCTTTAAAAAAAAAAAAAAGAAAGAAAACAAGATCTTTAAAAAAGGAAAAGGGGGTGGAAAGATGGCTCAGTGCTTTAATTAAGAACATATACTGATCTTCCAGCACCCATATGACAGCTCACACATGGCTATAACTGCAGCTCCAGGAAATCTGATGTCTTCTGTCCACCGTGAATATCAGTCACAACACAGTACACACACTTACATACATGGAAGCAAAACACTCATACACATAAAAATTAAATAAGAAACTATAAATTAAAATTTTTATTTTAACATTTATTTATTTATTTAATTTGGTAGTATAGAATAGTTTATTTTGGGGGGTGGGAAGGGGAGTTGAGAAGGGAGTACAGAAACAGAAAGAAAGGAGACCAGCCACAGCACGTGGAAGGAGGAAGGAAAGAGGGAGAAAGGGCTCAGAGAGAAAAACGGGGCAGAGCAATTTTTATTTTTTAATCTTTCACTTTTATTTTTTGGTTTGTGAGACATAGTCACTAAATATCCTGGCTGCCCTGAAACACACTATGGTGTTGGCCTGAGATTCACAGAGATCCAACTGCCTCTACTAAATGCTAGCATTAAAGATTTATACCACCACACCCAGCTAAATTAATTTTTGTTAAAAGAGAGACAGAAACAAAAATAGGTTATCAATTCTTTAAGACAACCCAATTTAAAAACACATCTTATTTTGGTCCTGTCACCGTCCATAATAAACTGCAACCTTGCTAAATGCTAATGCCAAGTATAAGTCAGTAAAATGTAAGTTTATTAGGTATAAGTCTTAAAAGACAATGGCACAAAGAACTACGAGGAGACACTGAGACTCTAATAAAAAAGTTTTGTGTCAACTTGGCACAAGCTACAAAAAGTCATCTGAGATGAAAGAGCTTCAATTAAGAAAATGCCTCAATAAGTCCAAGCTGTAGGCAAGCCCTGTAGGGCATTTTCTTAATTAATGATTGATAGAGAAGAGCCCAGTCCATTGTGGGCAGGGCCATCCTGGCCTGATGGTCCTGGGTTTTATAGGAAAGCAGGAGCAAGCCATGTGGAGCAAGCAGCACCCCTCCCAGGCCTCTGTTATCAGCTCATGCCTCCAGTTTCCTGCCCTGCTTTCGTTCCTGTCCTGACTTGACTTCCCACTGATGATGAGCAGTGCAGTGGAAGCAGAAGTCCACTAAGCCCTTTCCTCCCCAAGTTGCTTTGGTCATGTTGTTTCATTAGAGCAATAATAACTGTAAACTAAGAATGCAAGACTGTTCATTTCAGCTTTTACCTGCCTTCTTTCCTCTGGGAAAAGCTAAAAGGTCTATAAAATAAGATGTAGCACTGCTTAATGCACTGGTGGCTCAGACAAAATAAATGAGGATAACAATAGTTGGGAGATGATAATTTAACTCATATTTAACATAGACAGAGTTGCTCTCTAGCTTAAAGTGACTAGAGAGAACAATTTGTAACATTGGGGGGGGGGAGAATCAATCATAATGACTTATGATCTCTTTCCAAGAGAGAACAAATTTAACAAAAATATATGCCTAAAGCCTACCATTTCCATGTGTATCAAAATACTGCTTTCATTTTATTTCTCAATCAGAAATAAAACAACTGGAGTTACTTTTTGTCTAGAGAAGGAACCTGGCATAGTCTGGATGGGATCTACTTGGCTAAGCCCAACCATAGCTTGCTGTCCTGACCATCTTCCTCCTACCTGGACAATGGCACGGACTACACTCTGCACTGTGTGCTTACACAATCCTACTTTACCAAGTGCTGGACATGGAATGCTGAGCTAGCACTCCACTGGCAGAACTACACCTCCAGCTCCTAAAGTTCCTTTTTATGAGTCCATTAAAAGAACTTAAACTCAAAACATTTAATTTAAAGGAGAATATTAGGGGTTGGAGGATGGCTCAGTGGTTAGGAGCACAGTACTTGCTGCTCTTGCAGAGGAAATGGGTTCAGGTCCCAGCACATACGGTCAATCATGGCCAACTCCATTTCTAGGTGATCCAGTACACACTTCGTACACATACATACAGGTAGGTAAAACACTCATACACATAAAAAAAAAAAAATACTCGTTTTAGGTTAAATCACATCCTTAAAAATAAAAAACTAATGAATAAATGAGAACATAAGCATCAATACAAATCACGGCCCATTGAGCCCAGGATTAAAGAGCGTATGTATGTACTTACTTTCTGAATGAATTTCTCAACACTTTGTACCACATGTTTATAAAACTGTAGAAAAAGAAAAAGAAAACATGATTCTAAAATCAGTTTGCTAGACTAAAGTTTTCTGATAACCACAAGCTTAAGAAGAACACCAAAGATCCATTAAAATAATAAATTTCAGTCAAACTTTTGGGATTCACATAATTCACCATTACAGGAAACTAGCTATTACACTGAATTTTTAAAGTAATCCTCTGAAGCATTTATGCACAGTGAATGTATCGAAAGTGTGTTACAAAGAACCATTCTACCTGGTCAGGGTAGTACATGCCTATAATCCCAGCATCAGGGAGGCTGAAACTAAGTGATAACAAGCTGGGGCAAATCTCAGCTATACGGTGAAACCTTGTCAAAAAACAAAAACAAAGGAATCTTTATGAAAGCACACTTTGACAAGTTGTACTGACAGCAAAGTACTGCACACTGACAAGCATGCTCTTTCCAGAGAAGGAAAAAGTACCCACATTCTACCCACATTCTACAGTGTCATTTTAATACCTAAATTAAGGACAATACTAGAAAAAGCAAGTAACTCTAACCATTAATAAATGTGAGAGTCTGTTTCAACTGGAAACAGAGGAAGAATTTATGTACAACGTGCTAACAATACATACAAAATTAAATGAGCTGCTTTCAATTATGAAAACACTTAGTTCAACATAAACCTGAAAGTAAATAGGATAGAAATTATGAACAACAAAATTTTAGTATGTAAATGGTAATGCCATGATTAGAACATTTCTCTTTTGAAGAACCTGAATTATATTTCCAGTCTCATGACTTCTGCTTTACAAAGGATAACCCCTGTCCTTAGACTGAAGAAACATTAAGAACTAAAGCTATAACACTGGAATGTATACATGGGATAACTGTAGCATATAAGCATAAAAGTACTTTATCCAAATAAAATTCCTACAGATGATCTCAACATACTATGGTTTGGGGTGCTTTCTAAGAAAAGTCTACATTTTTATGAGATTTAAATGCAAGTATTAGGGACTGTTACCATTAATGACATCTGAAGTCTTGGGGTTGCATGCATGTGTGCGTGAATGTGAATGCCCTGGATCTTAGACAAAAGGCTGACAGGTGATATGGGAGTAGAAATAAAGAACAAATAATTACTGACTGATGTAGCCAAGGGGTAAAACAGTGCTTATCAGAATCTACAACTTTTCCGAAACTAGATTTATTAAAGGTGGTAATAATATACCTAACAATACAGTACACTGTAGAAATTGAGTTACTCTCAATTGACAAAAACCCCAATTCAAACTCTACACACTATTCATGACTACTATTTTCTTCTGACATCTGAAAATAATGCTAGAACCTACACTTCATTGAATCTTTTTAATTTAACAAGTACTCTGCTGAACAGTTTTTCATGAATTATACCAATTACTAATTTTTCAGACTAGTACTGCTGGTATTAACATACATGTTTGCATATTCTTAGGACCATGATCCAAATAATCAGATCACTGGAGATGGTATAAACTACAAGAGAATATGTATAAAAGAAAGCTTGTGCACACCAGGCCTATCCTATCAGATGCACTTAAAACAGACAAACTAACTAACTTCTTTCAGAATTTTTGGGCTTAAATGTGCTTGTCACCATCTTTATAACTCATCTTTGATTTTTTTCTTGTTTTTGTCTTTTTTTTCTTTTACATAAAAATATGGGGGTTTACATACATACTCACACAAATTCACACACAAGCAAAGACTGGCAAGATGGCTCATCAAGTAAATGTGCTTGTCACACAAGCCTCACTGACTTAAGTTTGGTCCCTAGGACCCACACAAAAGAAAAGAATACCTGCAAGTTTTTCCTCCGATCTCTAAGCAGGTGCTGTGCAGGGCACACGGGCCTGCACATGCACATACACACACACACAAACTTAATTTTTTAAACTTTACAAAGATTCAAGTGAATTTCTTCTGGTAGCAGATACTAATAATTAGGAATGCTAATATGTTACTATATTTCAAAAGATAATTTATTAGCTTCTGGGTCTAGTTAGAGCTAATGTTTTAATCACTATATGTTCATGTTAATACTTACTTAATTAGAAGCAATCATTCAGTTTTAAGATCATTGCTGGAAGGAAGTCTTAGATCAGGAGACAAGAAATTATATGACTAAACTTGAGAGATTTTTTTAAAACAAATCATGTGTTCATCTCAGAGAGTCCAACCTTTCCTTGTGGTTCCAGGTATGGATGAGTTAACAGGCTCAAAACTCACTGCATCAGAGCAATGCATAACTTCCCATGGTCTCTTCCTAAAATTCAAGTGCTTTATTCACTAGGAAGCCCAACTATTTTTCATGATTTGTTTTCAGATCTATATACAACCAATAAGAGAAAAAAACAATATACCAATTTTATTTCCAAGTCTTTTACATAGTTATATTTAAAATTTTGCAGTCAGTGTAGTGACACACGCCAGTATTGGAACCCCTTTACTCTATGATGTAGTTATATATCCAAACACATACCTGTATGGTAAGGAAAATGCTTGTTTCAAAAATTATAAAAGATTGTTTTCTTTTTGGCTTTTTTAAAGGTTTTTTTTTTTAGGCTTACTTACTTAATTTTCTGTGTATGAGTGTTTTCCCTACATGTACATGTGTGAACCAGGTATGTGCCAGTCTAACTATATAGTTTATTTTCCTGCTGCTGTGACGACATCCTAATGAAAGCCAACTCAATACAGTTCCAGGTCAGTCTGTCATGTTGGAGAAGTTGTAGAAGCAGAAGCCTGAGACGCTTGGTCACACACATCCACAGTCAAAGCAGAGAGAAACAGGGACATGGCTCAGTGGTTAAAAGTACTTCCCAGATAAACTCAAGGGCATGAGTTCAAGCTTCACATCCTGTGGTGAAAGGAGGGATAGCTGCCCTCTAATTGCCAGGCATTTAAAAGCACACCCTACATACAAGTTAGAATTTAAAGTAGCAGCAGCAACAACAAATGGTGGATGCCTGCTGCTACTCTACTCCAAGCTCTGTGTATGCAGGCCAGGATACTAGGTAGAGTGCAGGTCCACCATCCAGAGTGGACAAGCTTTCCCACCTCAATGAGGTAATCAAGGTAATTCCCCACAGGCACACCCCAAGCCCATCTCCCAAACTGACAATTTAATACCCACAGACTATCTCAAAAAAGGGGGGAGGGGGGACACAATGCAGGAAGATGCCTGATATATCTACAGGACTCTTTATGCATGGCACATGCACATATTCTCATTCTTTCTCTCTTTCTCTCATTCACACACACACACACACACACACACACACACACACACACACACACACACAGGGTTATTTTCTTTTAAAAAGACACAAAAGTAAAAAGTAAAATTTGTTACTCACCTTAATAGCTTTGATGGCTGCCTTTGTAATTTGGGTCATTTTTGCTTTAGAAATGGGTGGCTTATAGTCATTCAGTGAATACAACTGAAGGAAAAAGAAAAGCAAATGTTAAATACATCACAAGTGCCTCCAAGCAATCATGAAACTACTAGAATTTCCATTTTTACATTCTCAATGAATCTTTTAAAACATCTTTAAAAAAAAAGTCAAGCTCAACAACACTAAGCATGGGGAATGGGCAACTACAATCAGCTAATACCTCACACTTGCTCTATTGTAGTAGGTCAGAGGAAGAATGTAAAACTCACACACTACGAATGCATGCAAATGCCAAATGGTGGGACAACTCTGCTTAAGAGCTGGCAATGTGGCTCAGTGGGGTGAGGGGACTGCCACCAAACCTAACAACAATCTGAGTTCATTCCCCCAAATCCACAAGGTGGAAATGAAGGACCTCTTCCATCTAACAAGTTGTCCTTCCACAGGCTCGCTATGGCATGCATATGCCTCCTCCCTGCCACATGCACACCAAATGTACAAAACTAAAATACAACAGCGTGGCAGCTTCTCAACAGATACTAAGTAGTTACCACATGATCTAGCAAACTCTACTCCCAAATCCACACCTAAATGAGCTAAAAATAACCATTCACATTACACTTTGTGTCTCTGATGCTGAACGTGGTGACAGACACCCTTAATCCCACCCAGTACTTGGGAAACAGAGGCAGGCTGATCTCTGTGAATTTGAGGTCAGCCCGCTCTACATAAGCAAATTCCAGAACAGGCCAGCCAGGGCTATATATAGTGAGACTCTGCCTCAAAAAAGAAAAAAAATTATTCATATAAAGTTGGTCAAAAACTCACTAAAGGCCAGGCATGGTGGTGCACGCCTTTAATCCCAGCACTTAGGAGGCAGGGGCAGTCAAATTTCTGAGTTCGAGGCCAGCCTGGTCTACAGAGTGAGTTCCAGGACAGCCAGGGCTACAGAGAAAAACCCTGTCTGGAAAAAACAAAGCAAAACAAAACAAAACAACTCACTAAAAAAGTAGCAACAACCCAAATGTCATGAAGTGATAATAAAATATGTGCTATATGTATTAACTGAACTGTCAACCATAAAGAGGAATTAGATCCTTAAATATATAATACAAATGAATCTTGGAAACTATATAGGGAGAGGTGAGATGTCTCACTAAATTGCCCATTTTGGCCTCAAACTGGCCATCCTTTTTCCTTGGCCTTTCCAATGGTTAAGATTAAAAGCACGTGTCACTATTGTAAGTTAAAAAGAAAACTGGGGAGGCAGAGGCAGGCAAATTTCTGAGTTCGAGGCCAGCCTGGTCTACAGAGTGAGTTCCAGGACAGCCAGGACTGCACAGAGAAAACCTGTCTCAAAAAACAAAACAAAAAAAAGAAAAGAAAAGAAAAAACTGGATGTAGCTCAGTGGAAGAACACTTGCCTAGCATGCTTCAGGCCCTAGGATTATTAATTCCAGGCACTGGGCAGATGGGGGAAAACTTAGGATTAGCAGTTCTTTTGAAGGTGAAAAAAATATTCTAAAGTTAATTGTAATTATGGCTGCACAATGTGGTGAATAACCCAAAATGACCACATTGAGGTGGCTGACTTTATTGTGAAGTTGATCACAATTAAGCTTTTTAAAGCCAGGCATGGCAGTGCACACCTCTAAGATCAGCAATTGAGAGACAGACGTAGGTAGGTCTAGGAGTTTGAGAAAAAGCCTGGTCCATATTGGGTGTACCAAGTTAGCTACGGATATACAGTGGGCCTTAATGAAAGGAGAATCTCAAGGTATCTAATGGTCCGAAACAATCCACCTCTTGATCTGGTTTAAAACTCCTCATATAATGTTCAGAGAGAAAATAGTTTAAAAGACAGGGCAGAAAAATTAGACAATAGAGAACTGCGGTTAAATGAAAGCTGGCTAAAACTTCTGTTGTGTTCAGTGACACTTGGTGAAGACAGTATTTAAATGTCTATTCTAAACGTTACAACATATACCAGTCTAAATCACCCATGACCCACCTGGAGAACACTTAAATAAATAAGGCAAGTTCTCTTACTGCAGTTATAGTCATCTTAAATAAAGAAAACAAAATCACCACTCCCATCACCCCTTCCAATAGTTAAGAACTTCCCTCTGGGCAAAACAAAACTGTGCATTCATTTAAGGCACTGGCTGCTTCCATCAGCCAGGTCGGCCTCCTCTCCTCTATTTTTGGCTCTTGCACTCTTTTCAGGTCCACTTAAAATGAGACTTATTCTCTCTAGTCTGTTCAGATACTTTCTCCCTGGGCCTGCCCACTAGTTAACATGTACCTCTCTGTAAACCACCAATGAGGAAGGCTTCTACAATGCCCAGTGCCAAGCTTCTCTTCACAGTCTCACCAGTCATCTTTGAAGTCATTAATCTGCCTGATTATGTCTAATATTTGATTTTTCAAAAAGAACTGCTACAAAGGTAAAGGTAATGGTGACTGGCACTAATAAGCAATATTAAGTTAAGTGGCTCAGCGGTTAAGAGCACTGCTCTTGCAAAGGTCCGGAGTTCAAATCCCAGCAAACACATGGTGGCTCTCAAACATCTGTAATGAGATCTGACACCCTCTTCTGGTGTGTCTGAAGACAGCTACAGTGTACTTACATATATAAATAAATACATGAATAAATCTTTGGGCTTGGAACAAGCATAGCTGGAGTGAGCAGAAGTCCTGAGTTCAATTCCCAGCAACCACATGATGACTCACAACCATCTGTACAGCTACAGTGTACTCATATACATTAAATAAATAAATAAATCTTAAAAAAAAAAAGTTAACTAGCTAACTACAGCCCAACTGTGATGCCAACAGAAAGCAATCTAAGATTCTAGTTAACATTACATGCAGCCTTTCTCTTCAGTATCCTCTGGAAGTACCAACATGTTCTGCCTAGAAGAAGCAGGCCCAAACATACACTAAGAAGTCTGACTCCAAGTGTGGCAGTGGGGTGTAAAAAAGGGAGGCTGGGACACATTTGTGGGCAATATCAACAGAATAAAGTTACTCTTATGTGGCCAGCAGTGATAGTCCCAGCACTCAGGAGGCAGAGGCAGAGGCAGGTGAGTCTCTGTGAGTTTGAGGCCACCCTGGTCACAAAGTGAGTTCCAGGACAGCCAGGTCTACACAGAGAAACCCCATTCAGGGGAGGGGGAAAATATTCTCTTGTTACACTTTAGAGGTTTCCAGGAGAGGCCAAGTTTGAATCTGGCCACACTAAGCTCCTTGGATCCCTGCCTCATGCAATCACAGGTACATAGTAAATGCTCCTTTGTCAATGAGGGCTGTCACCTGAACAGAACCACATTCTAGAACCTCCATAGGAGCTAAGAGGACTTTCCTCTCTCAACTGTTTCATGCTGACAGTGTTGACTCGTGATGTGCAGTGATTCTATTAGATCATCACATTTGTTCAGCTCTATTCTTATAGCAAGACACCAATAAACTAACAACTGTCTTTGACCCAAAATAATCAAATTCTATAGTAAAAGAAGTCAGTAACAAAAACCAACCTTGGAATCAGAGTAATATCTTAATTTAATATCTTAAATGTGTGGTCTTTCCTCTTTTTGATAAACAATATAATCTCACTAGAGAGCATTCCCCAACCTTCGATATACTGAGACTCATCACCCAATTTTTCATACTATTCATACTATTTCAAACAAAATTTTTAAAAACATTTTCATGTCCTTGCTGATTTGATCCCAATTAATCCTATGGTTTTGGAAGAGCCTAACAGAATTTATTATAAGTCAGGTCCCAGAATTCTCAAGAGACATGTGGCTATACATCAGTGCAGGCTTATCTGTGCCTTCAAGACTAAGACGTCTAACCAAATGAATTAAGACAAAGTATGAATCCAAAATAAAAGTAAATAATTCATCTCTTTCCAAAATAACCTTTTAGGGCTTTGAAAACACGGATCAATGTCTCTGAAATATCCAAAGACATCAGAAACCATGCACAAGTTCCTGCCAATACAATCTTGACACTTTCAAAACTGCATGCTGACCAGACATAATTGTTTCTTCCTCCTGTTCAGAAGACAGTAAATAACTTTCACAACAAGAACAAGGACAAGAAGCAACAGGTAAGAGATGTTGTCAGCTTCTAGAAAATGAAGTCAGTATCTGGTGAACCAAGGAAACCACGGCCATAGTACACACACCAATACAGCGCTGGACAAACACATCCTCCTACGGGTGGTCACACTACTTAGTCACAGGGAACCAACATCCCACCCTGATTAGGGCAACAACTCACACTGTCTCAGATCCAACTATCAGTGGTATCAAAACTAGACGTGGTGACATGAAGACAAGTGCTGAAAGAACTTAAGTGTGAAAAGTGCTGAAAGAACTTAAGTGTGAAAAGTGCTGAAAGAACTTAAGTGTGAAGTAAAAACATTGTTCTTTGGAGAAATCAGGCAAAAACTTGTTTATATTACCTTAAAAACTGTATTTCACTGGGCAGTGGTGGTGGGTGCCTGTAATCCCAACACTTGGGAGGCAGAGGCAGGCAGTTTCTGAGTTCGAGGCCAGCCTGGTCTACAGAGTGAGTTCCAGGACAGCCAGGGCTATACAGAGAAACCCTGTCTCAAAAAACAAAACAAAACAAAACAAAACAACCACACAATTGTATTTCATTATTTATTCTAGTCCACTTGAACACCTACAATTTCCACAGTTCGTTCTCTTCAAAATTCTTATCTTAAAGTCCCAGCCCCCACTATATTTAGATATAGGGTCTCTTTGGAGGTGATTAAATGACCTCATATAGATAGACAGCTCCACTCTCATGTGATTACTGTCTTGTACAAACTAGGCACTGCATGGCTTTTGCTCACACATACACAGTTCTTTCATGCACCCAAGCTCTTTCAGCACCCCATCCTTCCTCTCTCTGTGAGAAGGCAAGTATGTTCTCCCAGGAACTCATGGTCAGCACCTGGAGCCTTCACTGCCTAACCTCAAGAACTATGAAAAAAAAGTATTTCCAATTGTTAAAGACACTATAAAAAATAGAGTTATATCAAACTTTCCTACCAATTAAAAGCATGTATCCGTTAAATTCATAAATCAATTAGAGCATTGAGAAAAAGAATAAAATATAGTTACAGCTCTTATAAATGTATGTCCTCCAGATTGAAATTCTCTCCAGTAAAGAAAGGTGAGGATTATCACATTCGGAAAATTCAACAGGCAAGATACAGCGGTTAAGGAAATTCATAAAACACATCAGACACAGGAAGCTCTAAGATCATGCTGGACAGGCCCTTCAATAGGCACAGCTACCTGTGAGCCCATGCACGAAAACTAATCCTAATAAGCTTACTGCTTCCTCAAGCTACATGAGTGCAACTGTGTGATCTGTCAACAGTGTCCTACCTGAGATAAAGGTGCTTATACATATCTTCTCAGGAATAGTCACACAAACACAACGGGTGCTAAAACAGACTACCATAACCAAAGTAAGACAAAGAGGAGATGTTCCACAGCCCCTGCAATGGATGATAAAATGAGCAAATATGACTAGCCAATATGTGGTAAAGGACACACCTCCTTTTTGAAGTAATAGCTCTGTGTTTGCTGTAACACAAAGACCATTTGAGTAGAGCATCTTTTAGGAAAGGGGAGGATGTTCCAATAGCATTGTGTTAGCGGGCTGTAGCGGCAGATGTATGTTTTTATTTGGGCCATAAGGCATGCAACTGAGTCTCTTCTTTCTGTCTACAAAGAACATGTCTTGTAAGAAAGGAATTATAAAACAAAACAACTAAAAACTGACACTGTCTTATTCTCTGTATTGGCCTCTAATCTAGCAAGCGCACGCACGCACACAAATAAGTAGAAAATAACGAAGGATGACATGAAGGTATTGATCTGCTGTTTGATATAACTAGTGAGAGACTAGAGAAATACAAATCATATCTGTCCTTAAAAACCCTTACCAGATACATAGATTTGTAATGTAGGGTAAAAATTAAACAGTGAAAGAGATTGTGAAACAGAAGAGAAGACAGGAGGCCCAGTGAAGTGGCTTCTGTGTAAAGGCCAGCAAGAACCTGACAGCTTGGATCCACAAAAGAGGAAAGTTGAGGATTTATTCCATAAAATTGGTCTCTATGCTCCACACATCTACTCCCACACACATAGATCATGCATATACACATACTAAAGTATTTTTGAATTAAAAAGGAAAGATACTTCTCAGATCTGACATTAAATATAGTATAGACAGATCTATTAACTTAGAATGTAGATCAGGCCCTAACAATGAACCGTTACACAAACTATAAAAAAACAAGGATTGTAATCCATCTAAACTGTTTAAATTAGGATGGACTAGAAATTAGATTAAATTGATTTAACTAGAAATACAAAGAACTCCCTTGTTCTTTTTATAAACTTGCTCACGGGGCTATGGGGTAGTAGGCTAGATAAGCTCAGTCTGACAGCCAGGGGGAGGAGAAAGCAGACTTACCCACCCATCTGACCTTTAGCAAGGCTGCACCATCTGAGACAGTTGACAAAAAGCAACCAATAGAGTGGCTCATGCAAGCCAGAGACGCTGCTCCAGTCTGTTAAGGGCCCGGAAAAATGAACAGGAAGCAAGACAGACTAACATTACTGAGGAAAACTGGGTGACAGTATTCAGTCTCAATTCATCAGGTCCTACAAGAGAGCTAAAAAGTTAATGCAGCAGGTATCTCACACCTGAAACGAGCTTCAGCAGCATCACTGAGCCCACAGTGAGAAATGAGCATTAGGAGATGGAGTTGTGTGGATAGGAATGACTTCAGAACACTGTGTAAGGTTGAAAAGCTGCTGAAGCACTCAAGAGGAGAAACCACCAGGGCAAAACAGAGGGGTCTGCCCTGGACATTTAACTTAAGATAAACATAACAACATATATGCCGAAGGGAAATTCCTTAAAAGGAAATGGCAGAAAGCCAAATGTTATACATTTGTGAGTCTCTAGAAGGCTTCAAAGCCTCAGCAAGAGTCCACCAAAACAAAGAGTAAATGATACAATGGTATAGGTAAAGGGGAAAAAAAAAAGACTTGGAAAGGGAGGGGAATTAGTGCCCTGGAATATGCAACAAATTATACTGTTCAACCAGTCTTTCAACCTTTCAGCAGCCAGATGGGCCAATGAGAGACCACAGTGGCAGTCAAGGTAGGCAAAAATGTGGCCCTGCTTCCCCTGGCAAGCAATTGCTAGACAACCCAACTGAGCTGTGAAAATATCTTTTATTAACCTGATGTAATCCTTGTTTTCGAGGTTTATTGTCTCCGTCTAGGTCTACTCCTAGAAGCTTCTAGCCTCCACACCATCTTAGCTTAGTTTTTTAGCCTCTGAGACTTACTGCTTTCTTGTTTTCTCTGATCTCTGGCTGGCTAAACAACTCAGCTGTTCTGGCTGAATTCCCCTCCAAGATAACTGATTCAAACTCTCTCAGCCTTTGACTGAATTGCTCTGTTTGGCCTCATACTAACTTTGGCAATCTGTTCTAATTTTCAGGCTCCTTCTTCTCTGGCTCATTCTGTCTTCACCTGTGTTTAACTTGTTCTTTTTCTACAGCCTGTCTCTATACAGCTGTCCTGATAATACTGTCTCCTCTCTTTCTCCCTGTGCTGCTCTCTCTTAAGTCACCTCTCCTCTCTGATCTTGTGAGAGTTGGGATTCTGTCAAATCTTTCTCTGATTTGTCACTTTGTCTGACACTCAGACATCACTTTCAAACTTGGCTGCTTCCTTCTACAAACTAACTTTACCTTCATTGCTTGTGATTAAAGGTATGAGCTAAGGCTGAGCTACACCACAACTAGAAACAGGTTTTCCCAGTAAACAACACAATCTCAGGTTCACAGTGTGCCTCCAACAGTGAGCCTGTGCAGGCAGAAGTGCATGGCATCCCCAGAAACACTCTAGGGTAAAGACCAGGAGGGCTCAAGAAAACTGACTCCAACCACACTGCTGTAACTCATCACTGCGCTTCTGCCAGAACACGTGACACAATCTCCTCATGTCTCATGGAACTTGCTTGCTAAGCCGTATTATTATTCTGCTATCTGCTGTATCCTAAAACCAACAGGACAGCCATGGATGTTCAAAAATCCTGCTCACCCTTTGTAAGAAGGTTTCGTTCATTATATAATACCAACCACTGAATATCTCAGATTTAGAAACCATAGAAAGAACAAAGCTAATTAATTTAAATAAATACACCTTGTGTGAAAAAGAAAAAGAAAAAGAAAACACTCACAGAAGGTATAATGTTGTTATAATGAAAATCCCTTAGAATTACTGGCCAGAAAGCCCTGCCACCATACTCTATAAATCATAAAGGCAATGGTAACTAATGCTGGTTGTATGCACAAATTAGAATAAGTAATTCATCATCGTTGTCTTCATCTTCTTCTCCTCCTCCTCTTTTTTTTTTTTTTTTTTTTTTTTTGCTAGCACAACATAGCAACACAGTCCTGGTTGCAGGAACTGGTTGTGTTCATGAACTGGATGATACTTGCTCTCTCAGCTGACTTTCTGGAATCCACTCTACAACCTGCTGTGTAACTGTCCCCAACAACCCTACTTGATTATGGACTCTGCACACTATGAAGATACCGGGCAAGCTATGTCTGCAGGTAAAATGGTAACAGTGATGGATGAGACCGCCTATTAACTTTAAAGCTACTGTCCCTTGAGGAAACCGTATCTGTTACTGTAAGCCAGGATAAAATGCTGTGGCTGGGGAAATCCCCGGCCTCAAAAGGCGACTGCTTCTGATGTGCTCTGGGTTTGGTCCCCTCTCTGTTCAGGAAGAATATTCTTCTTTGCAGTCCACGGTGGCTGTTGCAGAAACTTACAACCATTCATACATACTAAAAAAAAACACATCTGAGCCATTTCATTGGGGCTTAAGTCACCAGACACGTATATTCCACCTTTCCAAGCTTAGAGCACTACAAGAGGGAGCAGATAACATACTAAGATATAGAGGGAAAATGGAGTGCTTGGTAGAGTATTTCTTCAAACTGTGTGAGGTTCACCCAACACAAACACACAGAAAGCTCCAGGTTACTATAATTTAAAGAATAGTGTAACCTACAAAAGCTATATATGTGTTGTGCACTTTAGAAGATGAAATGTATAGTGTGAATATGTCTCAATAAAGCTGTTATCTAAAAACAAAAATAAAGCACGGCATGGTGGTTCACACTTTTAATCCCATCACTCAGGAGGCACAGGCAGGGGGAACCGCTGAGTTTGAGGCCTGCCTGATCTATGGAGTGAGTTCCAGGACAGCCAGAGCTACCACTGAGAAACCAAGTTTTGAAAAACAAACAAAAAACAAACAAACACTCAAAGCCTCAAAAAGCTCCAACTCTCATGAGGTTCTCCCCAAAGTTATGGAAGCAGTAAGCAACTAGTGGGAGAAAACTTGGTGGAGCAGCCTAGAAGCTGGGCAGGCAACTCCAGAGTCCCTGCTATCAACCATGCTGTGGAGGACCTTTCAGTGACACAGCTGCCTTTAAGTCACCAAGTTCCTGTAAGTGACCTCAGTAAGTTCAGGTCACTGAGCCACACTTGGACACACTCCTCTCTCCCACATGCCTTACTTGAAGCAAACAGACATCTGTTCCTGACTCTTTGGGAGAAGTCACAAAAGATCTTTGTACATTTTTAAAAACAGATATCTTCAGTCACAAGAACCAAAATTTCTCATGTCTCAACTCCCATGATAAAGATGAGATAAATATGGTTCATGTGGCTGTCATACTTAATGATTTTTGTCAAACAACTTCATAATTATTTTATTTAGATCACTGACATTCTCTTAACTTTTCTCAAGAATTTTACTAAGAACGCTTTAAAAGACATGTTTTAAAGAGTCATGGATGGGGCTGGAGCACCGACTGCTCTTCCAGAGGTCCTGAGTTCAATTCCCGGCAACCAAACCACATGGTGGCTCACAACCATCTGCAATGGGATCTGATGCCCTCTTCTGGTGTGTCTGAAGACAGGGACAGTGTACTTTTATTTATAAATAAAAATAAATAAATCTTTAAAGGAAAAAGAGAGAGAGAGAGAGAGAGAGAGAGAGAGAGAGAGAGAGAGAGAGAACGAGCCAGGCAGTGGTAGCGCACACCTTTGATCCCAGCACTTGAGAGGCAGAGGCAGGAGAATTTCTGAGTTTGAGGTCAGCCTGGTCTACAGAGTGAGTTCCAGGACAGCCAGGGCTACACAGAGAAACTCTGTCTCAAAAAACCAGAATCATGGCTGGTGGCAGACATTACATACTTTGGGAATTCCTCAGATTGGACTTTCAGCAAAGGCTGATTTCCTACTTCATACTGAAGGACTCAGAACAAAGGCATCTTCTTTTGGGGGTGGAGGGGAAACAGAATATGTAATTATAAAACAACAAAACAAAAAATTACTACTAATAAAAAATAAACTATTATCAACATATCCTTTTTAAAGGAATGATTATCTTCTTTCCTGTTAAAACATGTCTTGGTTACATTTATTTGTGCGTGAGTGTATACATACACACATGCAAGCAGAAGTCATCGGACAGCTTGTAGTTCTCTCCTACCGTATGGGCAGATCAACACTTGACAGCAAGTGGCTTTTACCTGCTGAATTATCTCTGACTGACCATTATTTTCTATTTCAAAATATTTTAATACAGAAAATCTGGAATGTTTTAAAAACCACAAAGAAAGAAAAACAAAATATGTATAATCTAACAACACAGCATTCATTCAAAACCTCACCAACACTAGGAATGTAAGATAGGCCAACAAGTCTGTCATTAAGCTCACATGCTTCTGGAGGTAGACAATAATCTAATGGTCGAACAGTCTAAAGATACAGGAGGGTACACAGTGAGGACTGTAACAGCATACAGAAGAGTGTGCAACCCTGCCCATCTTTCTCTGAATAAAAAAACCTAAAACATTTTTTTAAAGTACAAGATATTACGAAAGTGAAATATTTATTTTCTTAATATCCTAACCTAACGCAGTTTGAGTAGCAGACATGGTATTTAGCATGTGACTCCTGGGAGCATAATGCCAAAGTCAAAAATTATAAAAATGGCTACCAATATTATTACATCATCATGAATTTTGATGTTTTACAGCTAGTCATCCTTCCTATGGGCTATAAGCACTCTCATATGAGTAATAAAGTTTTTTGCCAGGCGGTTGTGGCACATGCATTTAATCCCAGCACTCAGGAGGCAGAGGCAGGTGGATTTCTGAGATCAAGGCCAGTCTGGTCTACAAAGTGAGTTCCAGGGCAGCCAGGGCTACACAGAGAAACCCTGTCTCGGAAAAAAAAACAAACAAACAAACAAAAAAAGACTACTATTTTTCAAGTATGGTAATTACCTAAAGATAACTTCACAGTTTTTTAATACTACTTGAAAATATTTTAGAATCTTAAGTTCAAAGTTGCACTTGTAGCAAAAAATAAACATCTTTCCCTATAAACATTATTTGAAGAACTATATTTAAGCCACAAAATTTCATGTACATAAGTTCTTTCAGTCAGCAAATGTGTGCCTCCATTCCAAATCCTTGGAATGAGAGGGCTAAAAGTACACAGCTCTGGTCAAGATGGATGGAGGTGGAATACATGTTCCCTTCTGCAGCCCCTCTGACAGCAGCTGAAAACTCTGGGCTAATCAAAACTACCTGGGGACTCAAAAGTAAAAGAGCAGGCCAGTGGAAGCCGTGGTGTGAAGCCTTAATCCTGGGCCACACAGGCGTGAGGAGGCTATGTGTGACAGAGGGAAATTCCAGAGTATTGGGTTCTCCTCCATCAGGCTCTGAACCCAGTGCTGGCAAAAATCAAGGAGCAGTGCAGCCAATATAAGCAGTGGCCAATCAGAAGAGCATGACAAGAATATGCTGAGAGATGAGAAGGAGGAGAGGGAGAAGGCAAGGACTGTGAGTCTTTTCTTCCTGCTTCTGTTTCTTTTTTACTGGCCCTAACATGGGCTGGAAGGCAGCCCGTTTACAAAATGCCTGTAATCCCAGCACTCAGAGACAGAGGCAGTAGGATCTCTGAGTTCCAGGCCAGCCTGGTCTACAGACTGAGTTGCAGGATGGCCATGGATACATAAAGAAACCCTGTCTCACAAAGGAAAATGTTTAAAAATAAATAAATAAATAAGGGAAGGGAAGGGAAGGGGCGAAAGGAGGAAGGAAGGAAGAAAAAAGGATGTCTAATATCAAAGTAAAAAGTCATTCTGTGTGTGTGTGTGTGTGTGTGTGTGTGTGAGACTGTCTCTGTGTCTATCTGTGTGTGTATGTCTCTCTCTGTCTCTGGCATACCTGACATACACAAACACACACCAGGTAATTTGTCTACAGTGTAAGAGGAAAAAGACAAAACTATACTAATCCTTAAAAGACACCAATGGAATCATCAAGAAACTTTAAAAGATGATAAAACGCCCATGCTCCAGTAAATAATCCCACACCTCTGTTTGTGCAAGCAACCCCAATGAAGTTGAGTGGGCCATTAAAAGGAAGGGGGCATGAAAGAGGATATGTTTAGAAGAAGCCTTCATAGAAGATTGGAAGGGCATAAAAGGTGAGCGCCATCTCTCCAGTCCTCTTATTTCATATATGTGTGTGTGTGTGTGTGTGTGTGTGTGTGTGTTCTTATATATCTTAGAAATAACAGAAATGGGGGGGTGGAGATGGTTCAGCAGTTAAGAGCACTGACTGCTGCTCTTCCAGAGGTCCTGAGTTCAAATCCCAGCAACCACATGGTGGCTCACATCCATCTGTAATGGGATCTGATGCCTTCTTCTGGTGTGTATGAAGACAGCTACTCACATACATACATAAATCTTTAATAATAATAATAAAAAGAAAGAATAGAAATATCTGTTAACTAATAAACATCTTAATTCATCATAATATCCTAAACATTAGAACTAAATACAAAAACAAGAACATGGAAAATGTTCAAAAAAATTATCAACCAGACATAGTAAGCATAGATAATTTTCTAAAAGCATAACAAATTCTACTATTCCTCCCTCTCCCAGCCCATAAAATGTCACACCTTGTACTCAAAGCAAGCATCAAACTTGTAGCAATTCTTCTATCTCTATGCCATCAAACCCTGCTTCAACAGAAAAATGAAGTACATGCATCCATCTTCAGCAACACTTCTATCAAACCTGTTGACTACTTAATCAGGACGCATACTATATTTTGTACTGTAAGCCATACTAAGTACTTTCTAATTTATTTTATTCCATGTGTAAGAGTGCTTTGCCTGCATATAGATAGTACACTGTGTGTACCTCGTGCCAGTGGAGGCCACAACAGGACGTCAGACACTGTGGAAGTAGAGTCCTAAGGAGGATGCAGCCTCATGCTCTGCATGAGGTACACGTGCTCCTAACTACCTTACCATCTCTCCAGCCCCAAGAAATTTAGTATTTTCTGAAAGACAATGCTATATAGCCCATAGCTATCAAAAGGTAGGATTAAGAAATTACAAGATAGGCCAGGCAGTGGTGGCGCATGCCTTTAATCCCAGCACTTGGGAGGCAGAGGCAGGTGGATTTCTGAGTTCGAGGCCAGCCTGGTCTACAGAGTGAGTTCCAGGACAACCAGGGCTACACAGAAAAGTCCTGCCTGGAAAAAAAAAGAAAAAGAAAAAGAGAAAGAGAAAGAAATTACAAGGTAAAGAAAACATTAATAAATTCTCTAGGTAATACTACTTGCCAAAGCAAAATCTCTTGAATAACCCTTCAAGGTCAGCACAGTCTACAGAGCAAGTTCCAGGACAGCCAAGGCTACACAGAGAGAAAGATGAACAAATATCAAATAGCACAAAAAGTATAGTGGTACCAAACAGAGGATTTTCTGTTTTGAGACAAAGATGGGAAGCGAACCCCTTACACCTAAAATCTTAGCCTAATGCCAGCGTCTTTTACAAATACCCAGAGCTATTTCCCTCCCTTTCCAGCTACCCTAGAAACGATGACCTCACATTAAACAGCAGCCAAGAAAGTTGTTTTATCTTTTTTTCATATTGTCCACAATGGCTAAAACTTTCCTAAGTACATACACATGGACCCTAAAAGTAATTAGATAGCCCAATATAAGCTAGCAGAATGAATTTACTTAACTTCCTCGTAACTAAATTCACTTGAATGCAGATTGACTTTAGTAAAAGATATGTAATGCCAAAGCCATGGAAACTGGTATAAATTTCTTCCTACACATTTTTACTTTCAAAAACTTGGTAATCTGATGTGGTAGAACTGCCGGCTTTCCTGGAGTCACTCATCAACATGAGGATGCAGATGGGAGAAGAAAAGATCACTACAGCACAATGCTTCCCTCAAATAATCCCCAACATCACCTGGGACGTTTTATAATAAAATAACTTGGGGGCAGTAGGTAAGATGGCTCAGGGTAAAAGTGCTTGCAATGGAGCCTGATAACATGAATTCAATCCCTAGAACACAGACATAAATAAGACTCCACAAAGGCTCTTCCGGGGACGGGAACGGGGACGGTGCTTAGAGGCACTCAGGATGGTCCAGCATTCGACATACCATCGTAGGCTTCCTACAAACACAGCCTCTAACAGAACGAGGCTGTCTCGAACCCCTGGCAACAGAATTGTTTACCTCTACACCAAGAAGGTTGGGAAAGCACCTAAATCCTTATGTGGCGTGTGCCCAGGCAGACTTCGAGGGGTTCGTGCTGTGGGGCCCAAAGTCCTTCTGAGACTGTCTAAGACCAAGAAGCATGTCAGCAGGGCCTATGGTGGGTCCACGTGTGCCAAGTGTGTCTGTCTGTGACGGGATCAAGCGGGCTTCCCTTATTGAGGAGCAGAAAAACGTTGTGAAAGTGTTGAAGGCACAAGCACAGAGTCAGAAAGCAAAATAGATCTGCAGCTTTTTTAAGTAATAAAAATCAAGACTTGATCTACAAAAACAAAACAAAACAAAACAAAACAAACAAACAAACAAAAAACCTCCACAAAGCGTCCTCTGGCCTCTCCATGTGCACCATGGCACCTTATACACCTTATACATAACTGCCACGTGTACTTTTGAGTTTCTCACTCACTCGCTCTTGTACAGTCATATAGAAAGTCTTATAGTCAAACTCTAAAACAAGAGAATACATTTTAGAGAAAGTATTCAGTTTTTGTTTTGAGACATGGAGGCCTGGCTGGCCTAGAACTAGTTTATGTAGACCAATCTGGCCTTTGAACTCACAAAGATCTACTTACCTCTGTGTCCCAAGCACTAGGATTAAAAGTACGTGCCACAATGTTGAAAGTTTTAAAAACATAAGTGATTTACGTAAAACTGAAGAGATGATTTCTGCTTAAATTACAGAAAGACTAGAAGCCAGTGTAAAATGACAACAACAACAACTCAAAAGGAGAAGAAATTCGTACTCAGATTCAAGATTTAATGAGGTGAGTAGAAAGGACAGAGAGGATACTGAATACATTAAAAAGCAGTGCACTGGGTTTCACAACTGAAGAAGATGGAGGAAATTCCAATTTTCTGTGTCAAGATAGGAATATGGCTTTACTTCCCAAGTAAACTGAGGTCTAAAAGCAAGAAATGAGTTGAGGAAAAATGTAGATTAGGCTGAAAGCAAAATGACTGCAAAAATGACTACAAAGTATCTAGACAAGGTAGGACTGAATAAAACAAAATCAAAAGAGGCTGTCATTCCTGAAGAGGCAGCAGAGGAGATAAAGAAGTGCTGACAGCTAGTAGGAAGCCAAACAAGAGCCACAGACCTTCAGATCAAACCTGCAGAAGTGTGAAGAGCCAATATGAAGCCCTGAAAGAAACAGCTGCAGGCGAAGACAACACCTTTCAGATCTGAGGCACTTCCCAATGACTCGGCCATGCCAGGACCACCTTCCTGATTTGTAAGGAGCGACAACTAAATTGAAACTTTTATACAAGTACACCAAATATGTTATAGACTCACGTCTCATACAAGTCTTTTGGCTCACAAAAGTGATTTAGTTTCTAAGACAAAACTAGCCAAGTATGTAGGCCCATGCCCATAACCCCAGTATGGGGAACTGAAGCATTTAGAGAGTTCAAGGCAGCTGGGCTACAGAGCAAGCAAGCCCTTGGCTAAAGAACAAATGGAGTTGGCAGGAGCACTCAAGCTCTTCTGAAGGATCCAGGTCAATTCCCAGAACACAGCCCTGACTACAGGTCCCTGACATGCAAGTGATACACAGACATACATTCAGATAAAATACCCATACACATAACATAAAAATAACTGAGGACCACAAAAACATGAACAAAAAAAACCAGACAGAAAGACAGACAACAAGCCTATCTACTTGGAACCATGTAAATCTACACAACTGAGTTGGTCCCTAGGAAAGATGGATTGGGGAACCATACTATGCAATGGTGTCAACCTAATAACCAAACACGTCTTCACCAAAAACTTGAAGAGTTTGTGAACCTACTTACCACATAACTTGATAAAATTCACCTAAACGTAAATTTTATGCAATCCTCAATCCTTTAGAGCTCAAAATTCTTTACAATGAGTCAATTTCCAATAAGAAAAATTGATTGAAATTGTTAAAATACACCATCTCTGCCTTTCTTCCCAAAACTAAAGGGCACACACACTACAGAGTTTGGTCAAAGCATTAAAAAAAAAAAACCCTAGCATGCCAGAAAATGCTGTGGAACGTTTATTACAAAGCTATCATTCCCTGCACTCTTACTACTTCCTACTGTCTTCACAAATAACCACTGTTAAAGGCTGGCAGGTTGTCTTCCAAACTTTCCACATGTATGCGTATGTTCAGTATGTGTGATGTGGCAGTTTGAAAGAAAATGGCCCCCATAGGCCTTGTTGAATTAAGAGTGGTCTTGTTGGAGGAAGTACATCTCATGGGGGTGGGGGAGTGCTGAGGCCTCTTTTGCTCAAGCTTCACCCAATGTGGCTGACAGTCTCCTTAGGCTGCCTGCTGATCCAGATGTAAACTCTCAGCTCCTTCTTTCTCCAGCACCATGTCTGCCTGCTTGTCATCATGATGATAATGGGCTAAGCCATTAGCCCCCAATTAAATATTTTTTATAAGCTTCCATAATCATGCCGTCTCCTCACAGCAATAAAAGGCAACTAAGATGTGTGAATGTGTATCAATATAAAACAGACATGTTACAAATCCTAGTGAAAATTACATTCTTTATTTCTGTTTAAAGTTGAGTTCCTTAAAAGCTTTGCTAGACTTAGTAAAACAATGAAAACCTTGGTAATTCTGACCAAAGTTAATATTGATCCAAATTTCTTAAAGTTCAAATGTTGTTACTGTCTATCAATAAACAATCTTCATTAACTGTTCTCCAATTTAGAAAATAAGCACAACATAATCTAGCAAATTCTTTTGAAATAAATGTCTGTAAGTTTTATCTATTACTAAAATATGTAAAAATACCAAGATGCTTTCCATGACAAGATATTCATAATTATACATGTTTTCATGTTTTACCTTGAAAAATTGTCTTTCCTTCAGTTTCTTTTAAACATCAAATTTATAAATAATATTCTTTAGCTTTCCAAATGCCTTATAAAATTATAAGATTTTCGAACATCAAACCAAGTAAAAGCAGCTAAAAGCTACTATTACCTCTATTTTTCAAAGGAATCAACTAAATCTAGGTTTTTAAAAAAAAAAAAAAGATTATGAATGTATTCACTGGGATGAATAGCTCAGTGATCCTCTAGGGTCCTGTCTAATCGTACTGAGTGGTAGACTACTACATCTCTCCTTGCACAAGAGATATTCTGTCCCATCTTCCTTTGACAGCAGCCACGTTTAAAAAAAAAAAGAAAAATTCCATCCTGGACAGGTGTGCTAACACACACACCTAGAATCTAGCAGTCAAGAGGCAGAAGCAAGTGAACCTCTTGAGTTTGAAGAATCTGGTCTACATTGTGAGGTCCAGGCCAGCCAAGACTCTGTCTTCAAAACAAAACAAAACAAAACAAAATCTATCCCATAAAACCGAGAACAATGAATTATATAAATGTACAAATGTAGCTGGGCATGGTGGTTCACAGATCTGTAATTCTAGCACTGGGGAGGCTGAGGCAGGAGGATAACTGCATAGTAAGTGAGTTCCAGACTGACTACAGAGACAGACAAATGAGACTAAGAAGAAATAAAAAGGCTATTCGTTTGTACTAATTTGGCTACTCAGAAGATATATAGCCTGAATAAAGTAGGAGAACTCACCCTCCAGCCCACTGAATGACATCAATTATAAGCAGAATGTAGATCAGTTCTCAATCTGTAGGTTGGAACGCTTGAGGTCAAGTGAGCCTTTTACAGGGGTCACATCAGATATCCTGCGTATCAGGTATTTGCATTACAATTCATAACAGTAGTAAAATTACAATTATGAAATATCAATAAAAATAATGTTATGGCTAGGGTCACCAGAGCATGAGGAACTATATTAAAGGGTCACAGCGTTAGGAAGTTTGAGAAGCCCTGCTGTAGATAACAGAAGCCAGGGTTCTCGGTATCAGCAAAGTAAACACATATGGAGCTTGTGAAGGTCTGATGTGTCTAGAATTATGTGTGTAAGTGTGTAAAATAAAAGGTCTAGCCTGATCTGATGATATACATATAGCTACCAAAAGAAGCATCTTGGAGACATGGCTAATCAAGGTTTGGACAGAAATAGCTTACTATATTAGAAAACAGTGGAACATTCCAAAAACTGATCAGCACTTGTCAAAGTGCCCATGGTCAGCTTGAAGAAGCCCTGATGGGTTAAAATGGACCATGGAAGATCTTTAAAGGCCAATGAATAAAAAAGAATTCGTGAGTTTAGTTTACAACAATGTACACAATTATATAAGACAAGAAAAAGCTCTCAGAGATGCAAAGAAATACAAGCACAACAAACTTAAAAAATAGCACTTGGTAACTATATTAGTATTAACCAACCTAGGCAAGAAATAAATGTATGCTAAAACAAGTGGGAAAATGTTGGTGATGTTTTTTGTATTTACATCAAAATATGTCCCCAATAAGAGACATGGTACAAAGGTAAAGAAACCTGTGGCCAAGCGCTGCCATTCCTGCTAGGACACAGCTGTTCCTAAGTGAGGATGTACAACGTCACTTCTGAAGGACTCCTGACAAAGGCGCAGAACATGGGTCTGCACAGCAGAAGTCAGTATGGAGACAATTCTAAATTGTCCTGCTGCCATCCAACACCACCACCTCAAGCTCACAGAAAAACAAAAACAAACAAACAAACAAACAAAGCTCTTCAGAGGTAACTGGCACTCTGGATTAGAATTTATTCTCAAATATTCAGAAAAAAAATTGTGTTTATGTGTTATATATAAAGAGAAAGTAAATGTGTTTAACACAAAGATTCTGGGGCTGGAGAGACAGCTTAGCAGTTAAAGAGTACTTGTTGCTCTTTTGAGGATTCAGGTTCAACCCTCAGCACCCACACAACGTCTCACAGCCATCTCTAACTCCAGTCCCAGGGGAGCCATCACTTTCTTCTGACTCCGTCAGGTACCCACTACATACATATATATATATATATAGGCAAAGCACTCAAATATATAAAATAATAAAATTGTTTTTTAAAAAAATAGATGAAGCTTGCACCTAAATTTTTTTTTTTCTTCTAACTTTCCAATGGGTATGTTTCAAATAATTAAGAAAAAAAAATGAGGGCTAGAGAGATGGCTCAGCAGTTAAGAGAACTGACTACTCTTCTGGAGGTCCTGAGTTCAGGTCCCAGCCACCACACAGTGGCTCACAACCATCTATAATGTGATCAGATGCCCTCTTCTGGTGTGTCTGAAGACAGCTACAGTGTACTTACATATAACAAATAAATACATCTTTTTAAAAAAAGGAACAAACAAACCAAGATGACAGCTAATCAATAAGTTCTTTCTTGTTTTGTTTTTAAAAAAGGAAAGAAAAAAATGAAAGTTATATATGGACATGATGCCAATAAAGTTACTAAAAAGAAAGCAACAGGTTCCCTTAGAAAAGGCCTGCTACAGAGGGTCTTCTAATCCCCCACCATCATGCCCCAGGGGTAGGTTACAGATGAGTTTGGACTCTGAGCCTCTGGAATCCATCCTTTGAGCAGAACCTATAGGGTATGACTTACTGGCAGTCAGCTATATGAAACTGAGGGCCTATGACATGGCTTGTCTGTAAAAGTCAACTGGGAACCTTTCAATTCTATCCTCAAAAAGTATTAACTATCATGGGCAGGAAGAAAATTGCCAAAAGATCAAAGATCAAGACCTTAATGAAAGTTTTTAACTACGATCCCTCTTACCCACAAGGTGCACTGTGGGTATCCTCTTGGACAAAACTGTTGTCAAAAAGGATGTCTTTAGAGACCCAGCTCTGAAACACAGGTGGGAGTCCAAGGTCAAGTCTGAAGAATGATACAAGACAGGGAACAACAAATGGGTTTTTCCAAAAGTGTGACTTTTAGGGATCCACCATTAAAAATTAAAAGCCCCCAAAGGGTGAGGACTTCTGTACAGGGCTAAGCCACACCTTTCTGTTCTTGTTCAATACCTTTAAAGTGCACTTCACAAGGGCCAACCACCATTTCCCATTTGCACATGCACAGCACCCTCCTAACCTTTCACAGTTCTAAAGAGAGGCTGAAACATGCTAATCTGGGGGGGAAAGGAAGAACTTTACACAATAAACACAAATGTTCCCCCCATATCTGTGGCTTTTACATCAGTGACTTCAACTATCACTAACCAAAAATCATCAGGAAAACTGTTCATACTGAGTGAGTACTGACTTTTCCTCTTATTATTCCGTAAACAATATTATTTCCTAAATGCATGGTGTTTACACAACATTAGCAGTAATCTAGACATAAGTGTAAATGATGGAAATATGTGAGTAGGTTTTATGCAAATCATATTCCTTTTCCTGTAAGAGACTTAAACATCAAAGAACTGAGTATCTGCAAGGATGCTGTCCTGGAATCAATACCCTTGGCACATCCAGGGATGACGATTATAAAAGTCACTCATTTTTATAAAAGTTCTAAAAAAACATGTAAGCTACACATTTCCAACAAAGTGAACAGGTGATAAAGATAATTTAATATATAGATGTTTTTGTCTGGAAATTTTACTTGAATTCAAGATTTCTGTTAAAGATTAACTACAAATCACTCTGTGGCTAAGAGCTCAGTGATAAGGAGCCTGAGCCAGCCCAGGCCCCACTCTCAGGCCTAAGAAACAGATCAAAGCTTATGGGAGGGTTTTTACTGAACACTTGAGCTACTTGATTAATCCCAACGCTGTGTCAACTTTATTGCATCAAAAACACATTACTAAATTAAAGAAAGCCATTAAGGCAGTTTGAGGCAACTGTTTCAGTGGCACTATACAGAGATGTCTACAGTACTCCCCAGGCTGTACACACAAAAGTATATGACTTCAAGAGTTTTGGCCTTTAACTGTAGGGAAGAAAAGGACCTCTGAGAAACACACCAAATTCAGAAGGTGTTAGATTAAGGAAAAATAGATTTTAAATAAAAATCTATTCCTTTTCCAAAACTTAAGCTTTTGATGCACATTTACAGACATTACCCATGGAGTAAATCTATCTCAATTACAGAAGAACTGACCCTTGAGGTTGCATCTTATAATAGTTGTTATTCTAAAAAAACAACTATTATAATAGTTGAATATTGAATAGTTGAATATATTGAATAAAGTCAGTAATTTTCAAATAATATTCAACAGCACTGTTATATGTCCCACTCTCAGGGAAACTGGCCTTCTCCTGGCTCAGTCTACCGCGAGCACTATAGGGGCAGAGCAATCTGGGGGAGGTGAATACTTGGACTGTCCAGCAGCACTGGGCCTAGAAAGAAGGATCCCAGAAGCCAAGAATGCTGGAACCAAAGGGCCTGCTTGCCTGGCTCTGCAGGGAGGCCGAGGAGAGAAGGGAACAAGAACAGAACCCCTGAGAGGAGATAGTCTTTTGTTTGTCTAGTTATCACCATATCTAAGATAGACAACTTCCTGGTATATGGTTCACAGTCACTAAGTAACTAACAATGCATCAAAGAATGCAATCATAGGCCTTTCAAATCAAACTATAAAAGTGACAGACAATGTAAGCTGCAGATTGTAAACACTTGCTTGATACACATTCACTTATCAGTGCTAACTGTCTATAGGGAGTAAAAGTATTCTATTTCTCGTTCTTAATAAATGAGGTAATGTCAAAGCCTAAGACAATTCTTGACCCATAGTGGTACACTTACAAACCATTCCTATACCTTTTATTTGGTTTTATCAGTTCTTATAATGCAGGATAAAGATGAATATATGCATAAAATGTGAATCACAAAGACCAAATACAATGTTTACCATCAAGTTTGAGGCAGATCATGTAAGCAAGCACAGGCTACAGAATACTGTTCACCAGCCCTAACTTCTTTAAATTCAGACATCCGCACCATTGACTTACCCCTCTAGTAGATAATATAACATCTGATTTAGTTTCTCTACTCCTATAGCACACCTCATTAATTTACTTCCAACCATTAAATTATGAGGTAAGTAGTTCATATTAAAATTGTTATCAAAAATGTAGTGAAATTATGTAGAACAGAATGCAAGCAAATTTAATGCAATTTACGACACATGCTCATTAAGCCCAGTAACTTAACTTCTTCCCCATTTTTAAAGAAATAGCAACATTTCTTATAAAGCAATTAAGTTTTATTCCCTGTATGATTCTTATAAAAGTACTAATAGGTTCTAAGTGGCAAACTCTATGTGCTTCCCAAGTACTACCCATACAAGCAATACAGAATTTCACTACCACATTAGACCTAACATTTCCCCAGAGCCTGCCTTATGTGGGTATAGTCATCTTACTATGCTTCTTGTGTCCATGCTGCTGGAAAGCAGTCTGTACAAGCAGGAGTAGAGGCACAATCCTGAGAGAGAGGAGTAGAGAAAGATGTTGAGAAAACAAAAACAGACAAAATGAGCTCACTAGAGTCTGAGCTCAGCCAGTGTTCAAAGGTCATGGTTGATCACATTTTTGTCATAACTACTATGAGTTAGGAACTGTCCATTAACAGCAAATCTGGCCCTAGAAAGAGATATCTGAAATCACATATGAAAGTAATAAAGTTATCATTAATTCTAAATTACCTACTGCAAATGATCATAAGATATGACTGTTCAGGAAGAGTAAAGTATACAAGTCCCTTAAATATCAACAGAATTACTCTAACAAACTTAATGCTAGTCTAGGACACATGAATTTCAAATGGCCATTTTTTGTGATCCTGAATTGTTGAGATTATATACACTCAAATCATGCAGTATCAAAATCTACTCAATCTGAGTCACTCATGTAGTCTAAATGTTATTGTAAGACAAGAACTTGTTAATTATTTTAAAGCAGTAATCCTAAACACCTTAAACACAATTACTACCCAACACGAAACTCTGATCTGCCCCAACTTTGAAACCCTCAGTGGAGAACTCCTCCCTCCCCCTCCATACTTAAGTGAAAGTTAAAACAGATTAAGAGTTCTGACTTAAAATTTTCACCTAATTGATATTTCTACAATGCCCTAAAAATTGCATTTAAAGCAACACATAGGCATACCAGGTCCTCATAAACATAACTGTATTAAGTCAAAGCCTCTTCCCACTCACAGAATATTCAAGTAAAGAAAATGACTTCTGTATTTTGAAGGCAAATGTCCAGAAATGTTAGCTACCATCACCAGCTACCAAGCCAATCCTCCTTTGCTCATTTACTTGAGACAGACAGGCACGTGGCTCTACAGTGAACTCTAACGCCCCACTGTGCACTGAGAATCTGAAGCAGTGCCGCCGTCACTGTTCTCGCTGAGCTTGTAACCTGGGTAAAGACTAAGTACTTGGAAGTAGAGTCATCATTACACGGAAAGTACAAAGTGCTGTACGACAACTTAATGAAATCTAAATCCGTAATTCTCAACAAGATTGTTACTCCTCCCATAAGGGAAACTGATAAAGCTAAAGACAGAGTTGGATGGCACCAAGGGAGAAGGCTACACAGCATCTAGTATGTAAAAGCAGAGATGCTGCTAAGGACCTACTCCAAGTGCTCCACACAGCAAAGAGTCATGCAGCTCCAGTATGAGCAGCCCCAAGTCAGGAAGCACAGTCTACACCACTGGCGTGGAAGAAGAATTATGTTATTCGAAATGAACTCATCCTTAATTTAAAGCACTAGGTATATTCCATCTTTAAATAATTTTCAACAACATGGAAAGAAAACTACAACCTGATCATATTAACCAAACTTCCCCTACAAAACAGACAACAGAGAAAAGGGTAACACAGCTCTGAAAGGTGGAAATCAAAGAGAAATGTTCTACAAATGCTTCCTATAAGTGTTTTTCTTGAGCCATAAATTTTTTGTGTTACTCTACCTGTTTCATGTCTCAACCAACCCAGGGTTACTACTAGATACTGATGGTAAGGTTATAAAAAGTTCTGTAGTTATTTACAAACCGCCCCCTCGGAACACAAAACTGGAAGTGAAATGTAGACTAAGAAATGTCCTGGGTAGTAGAGTGAGTCTGGCAAGTGTGTATCTTACTGTGGCTCAGAGTAAGTTATCCAACTAACCAAAGAATGCCAAGGACAGAAGACCACCACGATACCCTACTAAGAATAACCAGGGTCAAACATGCTGCACGCACCTGTGATCTCACTTCAAACACTGGGAAGGTAGAAGCAAGAAGACTGTTCCAAATTCTAGACTAGCCTCCTCTACATACAGTTCCAACTGAGGTAGCCAATATTCTACCTCAAAGGTCGACTATTGGTAGACTACCAATACTATATCTCAGAAAGACTGGTCAACTTTTAGAAAGATGATAAAAGAATTGTCAGAATTTAGAAACTGAGGTAAATCTAAGAATTAAAGTGCAGTGAATCTTCTAGCATCTTAAACCCAGAGACCCCATCCTACCTCCTACTCAGTCCACTCAGAACAAGAAAAATGAAGTATTTCATGGGCCAAGTCGTCTACACTACCGTAAACAGCTATAAAAACAGGCTACAGAAATTCATCGCCAACAAATATTTTATTATGTTAAAGAGATGCTATTAACTTTTTGATGTGTGAAAAATATATACTAGGGCTTTCTAAAAAATTTTAAGTTAAATGACTCTAATACTTAACTAAAAATGACCCTCCTCTAACTCTGCCCAGACATAACCACTGCTAACCCACTCTTAAACTTTTCACCTTAAACAGTGAGTTTCAAATTTTCTTCCCCAATTGCACTGAAATTTTCTAAAGAAGGTATTTATCATATAAAGACATTCCCTTCCTTTTCTAAAACAAAGCATGAGAGAAGAGGCCCCTATAAGAACAGCCTCCATTCAGTTAGTAGCCTTCAATACAGTGCAGACAGCCATTCACATGAAGATGCTCCCAAGAACATTCAGGGCAAGCCCGATGCAGTTGTCCGTCCAGTTAAGCTGTCCTTCTCACTAGGTAAGGACTCCCAAGTCTCTGTAAGAACTGACTAGTTGGAACAGTAGCAAGTAGAGTTCCTCATAATGACTAATTCCATCTAATTTAGCTGCTCCCTCACACACTGATTCTCATGAGTCTTCCAAGGTAAGGACAAACTTTCTCTCATTGTATCAGAATTGGCAATAATGGCCATGGGATTAACTCTCATTCAACTAAGGGTAATGAGGAGGAATTTACTCCAAAATTCTTGAACAAAGGATCTCCTGATATAATGATCTTTAATGTAGTGGTGAAGGACAGAGAAATCCTTTGAAAAATTAGGAGGAAGATGATAGGCGATAACTCAGACTGAAATTCATTCACATTTTGCAGATTAATTTTAAATAAATAAATCAAGCTGTATTCTTAGTTTCACAATCACTAGCATGCTATTTCCAAGAAAATGTTTTTTTGATGAATAGAAAGTAAAACAGAATTATATAATTATATGGAATATAATTATAAAGCCTGAGACGTAGCAAGCCTTTGCTAACCCTTCTTATTTTAAACATCTATTTGTCTTGCTTTTTGTTTCAGACACAATTGTACAATATGGCTTAATCTGGTGTAAAAAAGTATGTAGCCCAGACCATCCTCAAATTCAGAGCAATCCTACTGTCTCAACCTCTTAGGTGCTGGAATTACAAAGTGTGTATCAAGACATCCAACTTTCATATTTTAAGCATTTGAAGGTTTAAAAATATCTTGCTACCAAACAGTAATGATACTTTTTTGAGCTAGCCAGGAGTGTAGTGCCACACACCTGTAATCCCAGCACTCAGGATGCTGAGACATCAGTAAGACCCTGTCTCAACAATACTAATAATAGTCATTATTACCATGAGCTAAATGTTGATGCCTTAAAAGCCAAATTCACTATGAGCACTTGAAAACATGATTTCCTCCCAAGCCTGTAATTCAGACTCCTTCTTTTTTGTACTTTGCAAACATGACTTAATAGAAAGCAATGAATGAGCTGCTCCAAGTGCTCAACTGCAGTAACAAAGCATGCACCACAGCAGCCATGTATGCAGAACGGTCAATCAGGCTTTCTCTTCTAAATTAACAAGGCTATGCATTTTGTTCTTAAACAAAAGTATACAGGGACCAAGCCTGGTGCAAGCCTATATAATCCTGCTACCAGAGAGGCTGAGGCAGGAGTATCACATAACAAATACAACTCCTGTCTGGACTACAGAGTTAGCTCCCGTGTTACCAGCCTAGGCAATCTAAGTGAGGACTTCTCCCAAATAAAGAGGACTGAGAGGGACATTTATCTCTGAAGTGGACCCTTGCCTACTTCCAACTTCCAGTCTGAGGGTACGTCTCCTTGACCTTGAGTCTATCCTCTACTTTTAGGCTAACCCCACTTCAAACTGATAACAACATTATCAAGATAGAAAGGAAAACACTTAAGTAGTCTGAAATCCTTAGGGGAAAAAAGGAAGAGAGAGAAACAGTGCAACACAGCCAAGAGCTCCAGGAGGCAGCACAGCCCACCAGCCGTGTGCCCACCAGCCCTTCTCCTTCCAATACAGCCCACACTCACAGCTCCTTCTCCACACTGCTCTAGTGTGCTCTCAGAGCACTAATACTTGTTTATACCTATCATGGTGGGAGCTCTGATAAAGCCTCTTAGGGAAAGGAGGACAGACACATTAGGAATCTCCTAAACAAAGAAGAAAACTAAGCACAGTTATCTTAGTCAGGGTTTCTTTTTTTTCTTTTTGGTCTTTTCAAGACAAGGTTTCTCTGTATAGCCCTGGCTGTCCTGGAACTCACGTTGTAGACCAGGCTGGCCTTGAACTCAGAAATCTGCCTGCCTCTGTCCGGAGTGCTAGGACTAAAGGCGTGTGCCACCACCGCCTGGCTTTAGTCAGGGTTTCTATTCCTGCACAAACATCATGACCAAGAAGCAAGTTGGGGAGGAAAGGGTTTATTCAGCTTACACTTCCACACTGCTGTTCATCACCAAGGAAGTCAGGACTGGAACTCAAGCAGGTCAGGAAGCAGGAGCTGATGCAGAGGCCATGGAGGGATGTTCTTTACTGGCTTGCTTCCCCTGGCTTGCTCAGCCTGCTCTCTTATAGAACCCAAGACTACCAGCCAGAGATGGCACCACCCACAAGGGGCCTGAAACCCTTGATCACTAATTGAGAAAATGCCTTACAGCTGGATCTCATGGAGGCACTTTCCCAACTGAATCTCCTTTCTCTGTGTCACTCCAGCCTATGTCAAGGTGACACAAAACTAGCCAGTACAACAGTGGAAGAGGGTTAAATTCGGTAATTTGGAAATAAGTGAGGTTTTGCTGTTGTTGCTATTTTAAGAGAGAAATTACAGTCCTAGCTGTCCTGGAACTCTATATGTACACTCATATACATGTACATATGGCCGTGAACTCCGAGAGACCCATCTTCCTCTGCCTCTCAGAGTACTAGCATCATCAAAGGCATTCACCACCAAGCCCACATAAGAAGGGACCTTTTTTTTGTAACTAAAGAACTTCATTATTAGTGCTGTATGCAGCAAATTAAAAAGCAACTTGGCTGTTTTCTTATATAGTTAACAACATACTAAAAACTTATTTACAGGAACCAGGCAGTGGTGGCGCACGCCTTTAATCCCAGCACTCGGGAGGCAGAGGCAGGCGGATTTCTGAGTTCGAGACCAGCCTGGTCTACAAAGTGAGTTCGAAGATAGCCAGGGCTACACAGAGAAACCCTGTGTCAAAAAACCAAAAAAAAAGTTATTTACAGTATCACTAAATTCCTTTTATTCCATATTCTAAATATATATCATTGGGAGAGAGAATTAAGTTTCATAAGAGGATAACTGCCCATATTATCAGTTATAAATTCACAAGATTTCCAAATGTATTGCTCTCAGTATCAGGAAGGTCACCACTACTTAAAGTAAGACGCATATTCAAGAACTTGATCTAACTTTCAACAACCCTTTTTGCAGCCTTTCCCAAGGCTACCTACCATAAATAAACAAACAAACAAAAATTACGATGAAATTGCAGAAAGGCATTTAAGAGCACTGTCCCATTTGGGCAGCCACAGATGCTATTTTAAAAACTCATGTACTTAAGACATTAAATGTCATATTACTGAGCATTAACATCCCCAAATCAAAAGTTCTGAAAACTATGCTAATTAGCATACATTTAATTATGTTTCTAAAAGGTACAAGTAGATAATGCTGAGCTGAGCCGGAATTTGCTACATTTAATGTCCGAATTGCTATTATTCCTTAAGAAGAAATCGAATTTATTTTGTCGAAGCCTGCCTTCCAATCAGATCAGTAAACCCAGCAAAGAGTAAAAATTGGACACCTGCATTAAAAAAAGAAAATTAAAAATCTGCTTGGCCTGACATGTGAATGAGGCCCTGGCAAATGATTCTCCAAGCTTCTAACCCCCTCTGAGTGCACACACTCTCCCGAGCACTTGTGTCTTTTCCTCCCTAACTGATGATCAGAAGGGCAAGCAGAAATTAAAAAAGAAAAAAAAAAAAGGAGGGGGGGGAGATCGCAGAATAAATTTGCCTGCTACCAACCATCCAATTAGCGAAGTCCCTGGCTGCCAAGTCACCTAGTCAACAGAACCTCAATAATAAACACTACGTGTAACGTGACCATGGATCACCACACCGTGGGTCCTCTCCAGGGCCTCGCATCCGTGTGTCAGCTTCCTCAGTCACCACCGGGGAGGGCCTGCAGAGTGATGTCCTGCAAACAGTTCAGACCCTGCCAGGCCACGGGCCGTGCGCGAGGTGGGGGGTGGGAGGTGATAGTCCTCGGTGGAACCCACCCGGGAGCGTGGCGCGGCCGCCTTGGGGACCGGCCCTCCCCCTGCCTTCCCTCAGCCCTGCCCGGCCCCGGGAGGGGCGCGGGCCGTTCCCCTCCCCCACGGCCGCCCGGCCGCCGTCGCCCCACCCGGGGGAGGCTGCTTGCGGCCCGCGCCCTTGCTCGGCTCGCGAGCCCCGGGCCGGGCCGGGCCGAGCCTGGCGGGGAGGCCGGGTTGCGGTACGAACCTCGCTGTTGAAGGTCTTCACGGCCTCCATGTTGTCTGCGCAGAGGCCCGGGGCCCGACGGAGGAAGAGGCGGCGGCCGGGTGCGATGCGTGCGGAAAGGCGGGCGACGGGCCCAGGAGGCCGCGGAGCACTGCGAGCAGGCGACGCTCCTCAGCGCCGGCGAGGCCCCAGCATGGCCGCGGGGCGGGCGCAGTGAGCAGGACGGAGGCCGCCGGGGCGGGTCGGCGGCGGGGGAGGGGCTGGCGCGGCGCCTTCTCTGCTTCTCCGCCTCGCTCGGAAGCGGCCTCCACACTCAAGCTTCGGCCCCCTCCACTCTCCACCCCCTTCTCCTCCTTCCTCTTCCTCCCACGGGCTCCTGTGTCACCTCCCTGCCGCCTAGGCCGCGGGAACCTGCAGCGCGCAGCGAAGACACAGGAGGAAGCGCTGACCGCGGCGGCTGCGGCATCCAATATGGCGGACGCGGTCGAGCCGCGCACTCGGAGTCGGCGGCGCCAGCCAGCGCGCCCCCTGGCGACCAGGCCGCGCGAGGTCCGCGGCCGCGCCAGACCATAGAGATGGCGTGGGCCAGAGCGTCTGGAGTCGCTGCGGCGGGAGCGGGGGACCCGAGGCCCTTGGCTGTCCTCATCCCGGGCCGCGGGAGCGAGCGCTGCGGCTGGACGGAGGGGCTTCGGGTGGCCGATCCCGCGGATGAGCGCCGCTCTAGAAACAAGCAAAAACAAAGTTCAGGGGAAGAGACCGAATGGAGGAAACTACGGTGTCTTCGTTGCCGCTTCCGGGTGGGATGGCACCTGCGGTGGAGGAGGGATTGAAGTGCCTTTGAGAACTTTAGCGGGTATTGACTTACATTACTCATCGCCACCATTGTGCCCCGGCGTCCTGGCGGCGGGGGACAGACGCTGCACACACGAGGTGGCTCGGGTCGCGTGCAGCCGCCGTGCGGGAAATGCGAGCTGCGCGAGCCGGGCCTGGGCACCCCGGAGGCGGGAAGGAACCCGGAACGCCCCCGTTTGGACGCGGATATGCAACCTGGTTTTGTTGTTGTTGTTTGTTTGTTGTTGTTTTTGGTTTTTTAGGAGGTGGGTTATTCCGAAGGAATTTGGCCCCAGGTTATCGGAGCAGAGGGATAATTGCGGGTTTTAGGATCCAGACGTGGTACGGGTGAAAATGCTTCGTGCTTGCTTGAAGTTAAACCCGGCGGGGGAACGATTGTTCCCACTGAACGTTCCCACAGGTACTGCTAATTGCCTTCGCTCTTCCCAAATTCATGCAAAAGGAAGGGGTGGGGGGATGGGCTGCTTTAGATTAGTATTTCCTAAGAGCTAAGTCAAGAGGCTTATGAAATAGTCTTTTAAGTCGGCTTCATTCACAGCTTTGCTCCTGGTGCTGGCCGTTTCGAAGGTAAAAATTACAATGGGACTCTTCCATTTTTTTCACCTGCTATCTCTAAAGCAGATCATCTCCACCTCTTCCAGTACTCACAGGCCTAACCCTGACGATCCTGCTGTCTCCGAGTAGCTTGCATTTTTCTGGACAGTAGCCAAAATGATATATTTTAGACACATCCCTTGCTTAACCCCCTGTGATACTTTTCCATTGCCCTTTAAATACATCCTTCCATCTTGCATTGGTGTGAAGGCTCTGCTACCTCTCTGCACATGGCAGTCTTCCACACTGTCCCTTGACAACAGAGAGCATTTGTCTGCTCTCTGTCCATAAGAGATGATAAAACTGAAAAGTCCCATCATATGATGTCAGAGACATTTTAGCATAGCAGTGCACAGCGTATCTCATGTTAGAGATGGTTCTGGCATAAGTAAACCTATCCTATTACCAATAGAATTAAAGTATAGAATATATAGTTTTATAGTGCCATGGCACTGGTAATTTATCATACCATTTATTTTATTCTTACCATATATGTCTTCTAACTAGAAAGGGGTCTGTATGCATACAAGCCCATGTGTACAGGAGTGTGCATGTGGAGTGGTATGTGATTTTAATCATATGAATGCCCAAATATGCATAGATCATGGACTCATACAGTGGCAAATGAAAGATGTCTCTCTTTCAGGAGAACCCTTGGAGACACTACCTTTCCCACAGAATTTCATTCAAGGAGCTCAAAGGCCAGGTTAGTTTTACAACATTCACTGTTACTGTAAGCTAAGCAAAGCCCACCTCCTCCACACTTCTTCTGAAAACTACAATTTGTCTCCTGCTGCTTCTACCATTTTAGTTTGTTAATGTCATAATGAGCATTGTTCCTATATCATACCAGCCCATCCATCCCTCTCCACTTGGAAATCCTCCGTCCCCCCTACCCTTTAGAGTTCATAATCTTTTTTTATTATTTTTAATATCCCCCAGTTCAAAATCACACAATTATTCATTTTTATATTTTTTATTCTTCTCTCATACAACACGTTCACAACTGCAGCATTCCCTCCCTACGCTCAGCCCAGTTTCTCTCTAGTTTCCCTTTCCCTCAAATCCCACAAACAACCACAGCATGTATGCAGAGAACCTAGTACAGACCCTGCAGGCTGTGATTGTTGCTTCAGTCTCTGTGAGCTCCTATGAGGCCTACTTAGATGATTCTGTGGTCCATGTTTCCCAGGTGTCCTTCACCCCAGGCTCCTACAATCCTTCTTCCCCTATTCCCTAGGGTTCCCCAAGCTCTGCCTTTGGTTGTGGGTCTCTGCATCCATTCACATTAACTGCCAGAGGAAGCCTCTCTGATGTCAATTGGGCTAGGCGGTAACATATGAGTTTGGGAATCATTTTATTAAACTTTTTTTTTTTTTTCGGGGAGGAGGGATTCGTCAGTCGTGTTTGTCTCGTTGCAGGAAATCTTTTGAAAAGGTACCATCTACCTGGAGGGCATCATCCTGAGTGAGGTAACCCAATCACAAAAGAACTCGCACAATATGTACTCACTGATAAGTGGATATTAGCCCAGTGCTTAGAATACCCAAGATACAAGATACAATTTGCAAAACACATGAAACTCAAGAAGAACGAAGACCAAAGTGTGGACACTTTGCCCCTTCTTAGAATTGGGAATAAAACACCCATGGAAGGAGTTACAGAGACAAAGTTTGGAGCTGAAACGAAAGGATGGACCATCTAGAGACTGCCATATCCAGGGATCCATCCCATAATCAGCCTCCAAACGCTGACACCATTGCATATACCAGCAAGATTTTGCTGAAAGGACCCAGATATAGCTGTCTCTTGTGAGACTAGGCTGGGGCCTAGCAAACACAGAAGTGGATGCTCATAGTCAGTCAGCTATTGGATGGATCACAGGGCCCCCAGTGGAGAAGCTAGAGAAAGTACCCAAGGAGCTAAAGGGGTCTGCAACCCCATAGGTGGAACAACAATATGAACTAACCAGTACCTCCAGAGCTCATGTCTCTAGCTCCATATGTAGCAGAAGATGGCCTAGTCGGTCATCAGTGGAAAGAGAGGCCCATTGGTCATGCAAACTTTATATGCCCAGTACAGGGGAACGCCAGGGCCAAGAAGTGGGAGTGGGAGGGTGGGGGAGTGGGTGGGGGAGCGTGTAGGGGACTTTTGGGATAGCATTGGAAATATAAATGAAGAAAGTACCTAATAAAAATAAATTTAAAAAAAAAAAAAAAGGCACCATCCGGCCCTATCACCAGCTACTCACTCTCCCCGCAACCTTGCTGCCTTCATGGTTAACCCCATGCAATGACTCTCTACTTCTATCTCCTCAGGGGTTTCCATGGTTGCCCATCTCAGTCAGATTTGTATTAGCAAATTCTCAACCCACAAAATACCTGCACAATGAACTCAAAACTCAATTGATATAAACACAGGCTACACTCCTAGATAGGGCAAGCACACCCTACTTATAATTTAATCATCTATTTAAGAAATCCCCAATACTTACGGCTCCCAAAACTGTGGTTCTGGCTCCTCTTCCTCTCCTATAGGTTCCATCTTGTCTCTTCCTCTCCTTTCCTCCTTCTCTCCCTCTACTCTCTGTACTCATCTCTAAAATTCTCAGCCCACCTTCCTTTTCCACTGCCCAATCACAGGCTTTCACCTTATC
Organism: Mus musculus; assembly: GCF_000001635.26. Classification (NCBI taxonomy): domain Eukaryota; kingdom Metazoa; phylum Chordata; class Mammalia; order Rodentia; family Muridae; genus Mus; species Mus musculus. The sequence continues at coordinate 3,111,337 of NC_000083.6, read as the reverse complement.
TTGTACCTGCCCTCACCTGCATATAGACAGCAATCCTCATAGTCTTTTCCTAGGTCTCTGAGCCATTCAGCTTCCATTTCTGACCATCCAGGCAGTGTCAGTCATGGGCTCCTTCTCATGGCTTGGCCCTCAAATTAGACCAATGATTGTTTGACCATTCCCACAATCTCTGAGCCACCATTGCCTCAGCACATCTTGCTGGTAGGACACGTGTGGGTTGGAGGTTTTGTGGTTGGGTTGGTGTTGGTCCCACAACTGGGAGCCCTCCCAGGTTACCAAAGATGGCCAGTTCAGGCTCTGTATCCTCTATTACTAGGAGTCCTCACTATTGTAATACTCTTAGATTCCAGAGAGTTTCTGCTGCAATAGATTTCCACACAGCCTCCTAAATGCCCCCTTATTCCAGTCAATCTTCTCCCAGGACTCTTTCCCCTCTGCCCCTCCCTTCTTGATCTGATTCCTTCCCATCCCCACCCACCCACTGACAGGACACTTGAAAAATCTATCTCCCCTTCCCAGAAAGATCTGTGTGTCTTGTTTAGAGCCCTCCTTGTTAATACTTAGTCTCTCTCGGTCTATAGATTGTAGTGTGGTCTTCTTTGACAGCTAATATCCACTTATAAGTGATGATATATCATGTTTATCTTTCTGGGCCAAGGATGTCATTTTTTTTAATCTGAGTAACACACGATGTATAAATATGCTTCATTTTCTTTATTTAAGTTCTTTGGTTAAGAAACATCTAGGTTGTTTCCAGTTTCTAGTTGTTATGAATAAAGCTACAATGAACATATTTGAGTAAGTGGGTTGGGTAGAATGGAGTGACCTCTGGGTATAAACCCAGGAGTGATATAGCTGGGTCTTGAAGTAGAAGCACTCCCAATTCTATGAGGAACTATCACATTGATCTCCATATTGGTTCAACAAGTTTGTACTCCCACCAATAATAGTGGAGTGCTTCCCTTGCTCCACATCTTCACCAACATGAGCTATCATGTGTTATTGATCTTAGCCATTCTAACAGGTGTAAAATAGAATCTCAAAGTAGTTTTGATTTGCATTTCTCTGGTTGCTAATGATGGTGAACTTTGGTTTAAGTGTTTCTTGGCCACTGGAGATTCCTCTATTGAGAATTCTCTGTTTAGCTCTGTACTCCATTTACATTGAATTATTTGGTTTGTTGCTGTTTAGTTTCTTGAGTTATTTATATACTTTGTATATTAGCTCTCTGTCATATGTGGGGTTGGTGAAAGGAATGTGCCTGTGCTTTCAGTTGTCTAGTCATCTCCTATGCTGATACCCTCAAGGCTCTTCTCTAGTTTCAGTTCTGTCAGGTTCAAAGTGTCTGGTTTAATCTAGATGTCTTTGATCCAATTGGTCATGAAGATTGTTTTGTTTTGTTTACGTATATGAGTACATTGTTGCTTTCTTCAGACACACCAGAAGAAGGCATCAGATCCCATTACAGATGGTTGTGACCCTCCATTTAGTTGCTAGAAATTGAGCTCAGGACGTCTGGAAGAGCAGTCAGTGCTCTTAATCACTGAGCCATCTCTCCAGCCCCTTGGACATGAGTTTTAAGCAGGGTGATAAATGTGGGTTTATTTGCTTTCTTCTACACACAGGCATCCAATTAGACCAGCACCATTCGTGGAAGAGGCTTCATTTCTTCCATTATGTTCTGACTTCAAAAAAATTGAGTGTTCACAGATGTGTGGATTTATTCTGGGTTTTCAATTGCATAGATTATAGTGTCTGTTTTTATTCCAATACCATCTGGTTTTTATTCTCATAGCTCTGTTAATAATATTATCACCTCTGCTTGATATCAGGGATGGTGATATCTAGAAATTCTTATATTGCACAAGATTGTTTTAGCTGTCCTGGGATTTTTGGTTTTCCATATAAAGTCGAGTCTTGTCCTTTTAAGACCTATAAAGAATTGTGTAGGAATGTTGATGGACATTGTGTTGAGTCAGTGCATTGCTTTTGGTGGGGCGGCCATTTTTACTATGTTTTACTGATCCATGAGGATGGCAAATCTTTTCATCTTCTGCCTTCATCAATTTCTTTCTTAAAAGACTTGAAGTTTTTGCCATACAAGCCTCTTCATTTGCTTGGTTAGAGTAACCCCAAAGTAAATAATGTTTGTAGTTATTATGAAGGGTGTTGTTTCCCTGATTTCTTTCTCAGTATGTTTGTCATTTGTATAAAGGAGGGCTACTGATATTTTTAGTTACCCTCATATCCAGCCACTTCATTGAAGGTGTTTAATGAGCTTAAGAGTTCCCTGGTGGGGCTGGTGAGATGGCTCAGTGGGTAAGAGCACCCGACTGCTCTTCCGAAGGTCCAGAGTTCAAATCCCAGCAACCACATGGTGGCTCACAACCATCTGTAACAAGATCTGACTCCCTCTTCTGGAGTGTCTGAAGATAGCTACAGTGTACTTACATATAATAAATAAATAAATCTTTAAAAAAAAAAAAAAAGAGTTCCCTGGTGGAATTGTGGTGACACTTATGTTACCATATCATACCTTCTCTTCCAAGTCATAGCCCTGTGATCTTTCAGTTGTCCCATTGCTCTAGCTGGAACTTCAAGTGCTATATTGAGTAGATATGGACAGGGTGGACAGCCATGTCTCGTTCCTGATTTCAGTAGAATTACTTTGAGTTTCCCACAATTTAATTTGATGGTGGCTCTTGACTTGTCGTAAACTGACTTTATTATGTTTAGGTATGTCTGTTGTGTTACTACTCTCTCCCAGAGTTATTATGAAGCAGTGTTGAATGTCGTCAAAGTCTTTTTCATCATCTAGTTAGATCATCGTGTGTTTTTTATCTTTCATTTTGTTTATGTGGTGTATCCCATTGGCTGACTTTTGTTTGTTGAACTATCCCTGCATCTCTGGGATGAAGCCTAATTGGCCATAGTGGATTATCTTCTTGCTGTGTGCTTAGATTCAGTTTACAAGTATTTTGAATATTTTTGCATTTATATTCATCAGGAAAATTGCTCCATAATTCCCTTTATTTTGTTGAATATTTGTATGCTTTGGGTATCAGCATAAATATGGCAATGTTCTTTCTGTTTCACTATATGGAACAATTTGAAGAGTATTAGGGTTATCGCTTCTTTGAAAGTCTGGTAGAATTAATTGTGCTCTAAAACCATCTGCTGGACTGGACTGTTTGGGTTTGGGTTTAGATTTGTTTGATTTGGTTGGGTTTGGAGGTTGTTGTTTTTTTTTAAGTAACTCCTTTCTTTATTCATTTTACATCCCAATCACAGCACCACTCTACCAGCTCCCAATCCCTTTCACGTGGCTCCTCTTCTTACTCCCTTCTTCCCCTTCACCTCTGAGAAGGAGAAGGTGTAGTTTAGAGGCAGGAATAACTACTTCTACTTCCTTAGGGCTATAGGTCTATGTAAATTGTTTATTTGATCTTGATTTAATTTTGATAAGTGGTATCTGTCATTTTCTTTTAGATTTTCTAATTTTGTATCGTACAGATTTTTGAAGGAAGCCCTGATGATTCTTTGGATTTTCCCAGTGTCTGTTATGTCCTCCCTGTCATTTCTGACTTTGATGATTTAGATATTCTCTCTCGGCCTTTTAGTTAGTTTGGATAAGGATTATCTATCTTGTTCTTTTGGTTGGTTATTTGGTTGGTTTTTTTCTCATTTCGTTGATTCTTCATATTCTCTCTCTCTCTCTCTCTCTCTCTCTCTCTCTCTCTCTCTCTCTCTCTCTCTGAGACAGGGTTCCTCTGTATAGCCTTGGCTGGCCTGGAACTCACTCTATAGGCCAGGCTGGCCTCATACACATCTAAGTACTTATCTAAATCTACATCTTGAACTCTTCTCTAACAGTTTCAGAGTTTTATATTGTCTTACTATCTCTAATAATAATTTTTAATAATTTCATTAATCCTTTGAGAATTTCATAGACTTCATTTTGATCCTATTCACCATCCTTACCCAACCTGCTTCCAGATTCTTCCCAACTTCCCAATACTCTGTTTTGAATCCATGGAGTCAGATTTGTACGGTCCAATTTCTCGTGGGTATGGAGCCTGCCCTGAAACCTAGTAGTCTGTCTACCAGAGGTCACACTCTTAAAGACAACAGGCTCTTCTTCCCTTCCCCCAGTAGCTGTCCATTGCCAGTAGTTCCTTCGCTAGGGTGGGACTTTGTGCCTACCCCAAGTCACCCATCCTCCCTGCCACCATGCTGTGATTTTGTGTGGCTTGACCTTACACAAGACTTGTACATGCTGCCAGAACTACAGTGAGTTCACATGAGCAGCTTCTCTGTCAGCTCCTGGAAATGCTTTCCTCGTCAGCATGCAGTGGATTTTTCTACTCCCTCTCCTGCAATGGCCCCTGATCCTTGGTAGAATGTGCTATAAATGTCCCATTTCAGACATAGCACTACTCAGGATTTCAGATCTCATATTAGGGTCTTTTTTTTTTTTTAAAGATTTATTTATTTATTATATGTAAGTACATTGTAGCTGTCTTCAGACACTCCAGAAGAGGGAGTCAGATCTCGTTACAGATGGTTGTGAGCCACCATGTGGTTGCTGGGATTTGAACTCTGGACCTTCGGAAGAGCAGTCACGTGCTCTTACCCACTGAGCCATCTCACCAGCCCCATATTAGGGTCTTAAATGTTTCAGGTTTTCCCCACTTATGCATACTACTACTATGTACTGTGCAGACGAAAAAAGGTTGTTTCTAAGCATCTTGGTTTAGATTGCCTGGATCCCCAATAATGAAAAAGATTAAGACAAAAATTGAAGTTATATTACATATTTCTTTCTTCTTACTGGAGATATCCAGCAGATGAAAAATACTATCAAATCAATCTTAAAATTCTGGCTTACAGAGCATCTCCAGCAATGAGTTGTACATTTCAGAAAGTGGGGAGAGAAAAGTCAATGTGCCATAAGGAGAATAAACCATATAGATTCTCTATGCTTTCTCCAGGTGAAAACTCCTCCCCTTTGTAGAGAGACAGACACATTTGTGATATAAACCCTAGTTAGAGGTAAACAAAGGAGTAAGGGAGTTTTTCCTTAACCCTTTACACACTTTCATTCTCCATTGTTTTTTTGTTGTTTTTTGATTTTTGTTTTTTTTTTTTTTTTTTTGGTTTGGTTTTTCGAGACAAGGTTTGTCTGTATAGCCTTGGCTGTCCTGGAACTCACTCTGTAGACCAAGCTGGCCTCGAACTCAGAAATCCACCTGCCTCTGCCTCCCAAGTGCTGGGATTAAAAGCGTGCGCCACCACGCCCGGCTCATTCTCCATTGTTAATACAAATTTAATTCTTATACTGAAGAGATAGTTTGCAGCATCAAATCCTGGTCTCTTACAGCACATGTGTACACAGGTCTTCACTCTTGGTAGATACCTGAGAGGTGGGATGTGTTACAGCCAGATAGCACTCAACTTCTCCACTAATGTTTGCAAGCAGTAATAATGAGCTAACAGTGGGTACCACAGGGATTCATTTTCTGAGCTCTTGTGACTTGTTCTGGTCCAGTAGAGAAAACAGACAAATTATCCTAACAAACTGTACTGACAGCTTTTTAAGTATTGACTAGTATATATTCACTATATATAACAATGGTTTTTTAATGACATCTTCATACATATACATTTCTATCTTATTCACCATATTACCTCTCTTGTCTACCCTTCCTCTCCTGCAACCTTTTCTCTTCCCAATTAGTACTCCCCTTTGTGTGTGTGTGTGTGTGTGTGTGTGTGTGTGTGTGTGTGTATTTCATTAGGGCTGTTTATACAAGCATAGACACCTTACCAGTGGCTTACAATGTTGGCAAAAATGTGTTTCATCCTTTATAACCACTACCACTTATAGATTTTTACAAAAGTTTTCAGCCTTGTGAGCCACTCCCTGACTATAAATCCCCAGGGGAAACATTCTATGATGCTTTCCTGCTCTATGATGAATGTTCACAGGTCCTGTCGTGGCCAGGTTATGTGCAGGCAATCTCAGTTTTTAGAGTTTAAGAATGTAATAATGATGCCACACCTTAGAAAACACTACCTTTCCTTTGATCCCCATATGTTTACCTGTGCCTTACCTGAATGTACCCTGTGCCTTAAAGGAGGTGATAAAGGTGCAGATTATTCATTATATTCTTACTCTGGCTGGGCCAGTTACAAGTTGCTTTAGTAACAACTACTCACTTTCAAAGAACATCTCTGACTAAGCTGTCATTGCTAACCTGTGGGTATCAAGCAGAGGCATCTGACTCATTAAGAGAGCTGTGTACTCTTGTTCCTCCCTATAAACTACCCATTGACTTCCTGTTCCATCTCCCCAGCTCCTCTATGAAAATTTTAATAGATTAACAAGAGAATTTAAGCATTCTAAACAAAGAAGTTACTTTTCCACAGTAGAAAGCAATTTTCCCTAATTTTCGTTTCCTTAGGCTAAAATAAAAAGGGGCTCGTGAGATGATTCAGCAGTAAGAAAAGCATGCTGTTCTTGCAAAAGAGCTAGTTTGGAGCCAAGAAGCCCCTATCAGGCTACTCGAAACCACTTGTTAATTCCACTCCAGGGAATCCAATGCCCTCCTCTGGCATCTATGGGCACTGCACTCACATGTCCATATCCGCACATACTTATGGGCCCACACTGAAAGCTTTTTAAATGCTTTCTAATGGGACTCTTTTAAAAAAAGAACATTTGCATCAAAATATAAGGTGTCCCCATCACATCTTGCTGAAATAAACTTGGATTGAAGTTGCTCTTACAGAGCTGTGTTCTTCATTTCCCTTTTCTACTTTATACAAGATAATTTTTCACAATAACCAACTATGTTCTGTCTATCCCCTCCCCTCCCCCATCATTGGTGGTCAAGAGGACAAGCAAAAAGAGGAATGGAAGACTAGATACACAGCTAAATGGAAGGAGAACTTCTGGCCTAAATGCAATAAGGAAATCTATGTGGCTACCGAGAGCAACAGGACACTCCTGACATTGTGTAACCCAAAGATAGAAACATGCAATTGTGCTACATGGCCCTCCAGGCTCTGGAAAAACCACAATGGCAAAGCAGCTAATGTTAGAATGGTCAGAGCGTAAGCAGGCCCAGATTTTCTCATGTGCCTTCTACATCAGCTGCAGGGAAGTAAATAATACTAAACTTTGCACTTTTGCCCACCTCCTCTCCATGGACAATCCCTCCTGGAGGGACTGTGTGATCCGGCATCTAGACCTGGAAGAAGAATTCTTATTTGTGGTGGACGGTTTTGATGAGCTGACATTCCCAGCAGGAGCTCTGATCTGTGACCTTTATGGTGACTGGAACATAGTGAAACCTGTAGAGGTCTTACTGGGAAGTTTGCTGAAGAGAAAGATGGTACCTCATGCCACTCTGCTGGTAACCAACCACACGGACACAGGCTTTGTGCCAAATCTTCATCATGACGGATCAGCCTCTCCTAGTAAAAATTTGGGGCTTCTTGGAGCAAGAAAAGTAGGAGCACTTTCAGAAATACTTTGAAAATGAGGAGGGTGGAAGGAGTTTCAGAGACAAGGTGTGGAGCAGAGAGGCAATGACCATCCAGAGACTGAACCACCTGGGGATCCATCCTATTTACAATCACCAAACCCAGACACTGTTGTGGAGGGCAAAAAGTGCTTACTGACAGGAGCCTGGTATAGCTCTCTCCTGAGAGGCTCTACCAGTGCCACATAAACACAGAGGAGGATGCTCACAGCCATCCAATGGACTGAGCATAGGATCCCCAAGGAAGGAGCTAGAGAAAGGACCCAAGGAGTGAAAGGGGTTTGTAGCCCCATAGGAGGTTCAACAATATGAACTAACCAGTACTCCTAGAGCTCCCAGGGACTAAACCACCAACTAAAGAGCACACATGGTGGGACTCCTGGCTCCAGCGGCATATGCAGCAGAGGATCGCCTAGTCTGACATCAATGGGAGAAGAGGACCTTTGTCCTTTGAAGGCTCTATGCCTCAGTGTGGGGGAATGCTAGGACCAGGAAGCTGGAGTGGTAGGTTGTTGAGCAGGGGGAGGGGAAGTTATAGGGGGAGGGTGTTTTCCTTTATTTACATTACACTTGTAATGTAAATAAAAATATCCAATTAAAAAGATACTTATTCAGGATAAAAAAAAAAAAAAAGACTGTCATAGATAGAACTCTTTATGTTACTTTGTAGGATTTCACAGGAGTGCCCTCTCAAGTGACTCACTTGGCTAGACACTTGGTTTCATGTCTGACTGTGACACTTTCACTCCATTGATGAGCAAAGAGTAGCAGAAAAGCTACCCACTCAGTGAGCTGTGGCAGAGGCAGGATCACCACCCCATATTCCCAGTCTGGGAGTTCCTGGTCCCCATCACTTGCCCCATATGGACACAGCACCAAGTTCTCCAGCTTCCTGGTGGGGATTCAACCAAACCCCTTTGGTCTTGGCCCTCTGCATTCTACCCTTTCTGGGAAACCTGAGCTGTAAAACTAAGGTGAAGAAAAAAGGAACTCCCCTTCCCAAGTGGGTGGCGAGTGCTAGCTCCTCAGGGAGCCGTCTGCTCTGCCTCATGTCCACCTTCATTTCACAGTCCGTTCGCCTCACTCTCTTGAACCCTGATGCCCGCGAGCTTAGCATGGGGTCAGAGCCATGGCCACCTAGCAGTGTGGGAAAGCCCAGGTTATGGACCAAGAGTCTGTAGATCCTGCAGCTTGCCAAAGCGAACACACCCGGGAGCCAAGCCCCTGGAGTCCTGGACCTGGCCTGGTGTTTTCAGAGGCTCTGTGAGAGGAGGGTGGAGGTGGGTTGGTGATGATTGGTCGGCTCTCTGGGGGCGTGGCCTCACGCTGGTACTTCCTTTCAAACTTCAGCTAGGCGTCTGGATCCCAGAGTCTCAGAAAAATGACAATTAGGATCGCTAGACTTCAGGCCAGAGGTTAGGAGAGCCTGGCTCTTCCAAGGACGACAGCAGTGGGAAGCCAGATATGCCAGCGTGTGGCAGCTCAGAGTTGTGAATGCTGCCCACCACAAGCTTGTTAAACTTTGTTTATGGGTACAAACTTCACACAGGACCAAAACTAACCAGTGTCTCCAGAGCTCCCTGAGACTAAACCACCAACCAAAGAAAACACATGGTGGGACTCATGGCTCCAGCTGCATATGTAACTGAAGATGGCCTAGTCGGTCATCAATGGGAGGAGAGGACCTTGGTCCTGTGAAGGTTCTATGCCCCAGAATAGGGGAATGCCAGGGCCAGGAAGCAGGAGTGGGTGGGTTGGGGAGCAGGGGGAGGAGGGAGGGGATAGGGGATTTTCAGAGAGGAAACTAGGAAAGGGGATAACATTTGAAATGTAAATAAAGAAATATCTAAATTTTAAAAAGGTGAGCATATTCAGCAGGAAGCCTCAGAGGCTGAAAACATTCTAGGCCTCAATAAGATTGTTTAGAGGCTAGAGGCTTCCAGGACTTAGGCCTAGGTTAGTGCAAGGTAGAGGCAAGAAGCCTCAGAGATGACAATTACAACAGGAGAATAAACGATACTGTTACAAACTTTAAAAATCATATTTCTAAAAATATGAATGAGCTCTTTGGCCCTGAGGCCCTCAACATCTTGGCAGTAGGTCTCCTGGCAGCGGGGCAGAGTTCTACTATGACCAGCACCTATGCAGGACAGTTCATGATGGAGGGTTTCCTTAAGCTGCGGTGGTCCCGCTTCACTCAGGTCCTTCTCACTCGCTCTTGCAACATCCTGCCCACTGTTTTGGCTGTCTTCCGAGACCTGAAGGACCTGTCCGGCCTCAGTGATCTACTCAATGTTCTGCAGAGTCTACTGCTGCCCTTCTCTGTGCTGCCCATTTTGACTTTCACCAGCATGCCAGCTGTCGTGCAGGAGTTTGCCAACGGCCAGTTGAGCAAAGCCATCACTTCCTGCATCATGGCACTGGTCTGCGCCATCTACCTGTACTTTGTGATCAGCTACCTGCCCAGTCTCCCGCACCCTGCCTACTTTGACCTTGTGGCTCTGCTCCCCATAGGTTACTTGGGCCTGACGGCTTATCTGGCCTGGACCTGTAGCATCGCCCACTGAGCCACCTTCCTGACCCACAGCTCCCACCAGCACTTTTTATATGGGCTCCCTAATGAGGAGCAGGGAGGTGTGCAGGGTTCCCGGTGACCGCAGCATCCAGCAAGCAAAGAGGCAACAGGATGGGCACAGCAGGGCAATTGGAGGTCCTCTACTGGCTTTCTGGATTACCAGTTTCCAGTTTGGACAAGTGCTTTACTTCTGAGTAAAATGACACCCTTCTTATCACCACAACCTAAGACCCTTAAAAAACACAGTGCCTGGGTCAAGAGATGGCTCAGGTGTGAAGAACACTAGCCACCCTTTCAGAAGACAGGGATTCAATTCCCAGCATCAATGTGGTGGCTTTCAACTGAGGGTGATTCCAGTTCCCAGACCACCTCAAACAGAACTGCCACAACTCCACTGTCTCACTCCAGCACGTGGAAGATGAAGGGAGGAGTCCTAAAGAGTTCTAGGTCGGGGCTGGAGAGATGGCTCAGCTGTTAAGAGCACTGACTGCTCTTCCAGAGGTCCTGAGTTCAATTCCCAGCAACCACATGGTGGCTCACAATCATCCATGATGGGATCCGATGCCCTCTTCTGGTGTGTCTGAAGACAGCAACAGTGTCCTCACATACATAAAATAAATAAATCTTTAAAAAAATCTATCTATCTATCTATCTATCTATCTATCTATCTATCTATCTATCTATCTGAGAGAGAGACTTGAAGATGGAAAGACTCAGTGGTGAGGGGATAGAAAGAGAGCCTCAGGGACTATATTAGTTTTGGAGCAGGACATGGTAGAGGATAAAGAGAAGAATGAGAGGATCAGTTTGGAGACAGAAAAGAGACCAAGGGTATCTTGTCTTCCATCTGAATGATAGAAGGGATGCATGGAACATCTCTAACTGCTGAGGGCTGAGAACTAGAGCCCAGAGTAGAAAGAACTAGGTAGCTCAAACAAGCAAGCAAACAAACAAACACAATGAATCAACATCCTCCACAACAAACAAACACAATGAATCAACATCCTCCACTGATTTGGTCCTATGGGAATTTAAGCACCAGGTTGCCATTCTTTTTCCAGAAAAATTTCCAGATGCCTGAGGTGCAAATGTTAATGTAAACTACTGTTTTCTAAACATTACCATCTAGCTTAATTCTTTTCTCCTAAAATGGTGTGTAGGCCAGGAAAACTTTTCTGTTTTCGTTGTCTTTCTCTTGGAAAACCAACCTATTAACTGTTATTACTATTTGCCTCAAGATCTAGAATTTAACTGCTAAGATCCAACTGTAATTGATGACCCAAGGGAACAACCTACAGGCTGTCTCTGAAATGAAGACTGGGGAATGGAAGAGAATCAGAGTTCTACGTCATCTTTGCCTACATACGAGTTCAAAAAGATTCTGGTCAAAAAAGATCACAAACAATAAAACCACATTTGTTGTCTGTCAAGATTAGCACGTACATTTAATCCCAGCATTCCAGAGGTAGAGGCCAGCCAATCTTTATGAGTTTGCAGCCAGCCTGGCCTTTATAGGGAGTTCCAGATTAGCCTACCTAGTGAAACTGTCTCAAAACAACACCCCTCCCATGAGAAGGAAAGGAGGCTTGGGGGAGGATCTGTGTGTGAGAGAGCAACTAGGAGGAGAGGTGGGGGGGGGGTGCTGATATTGGGATGTAAAGTGAATAAATAAATTAATGAAAAAAAAAAAAGCCCCACAAACCCATCTACATTTGTATAAAGTAGATAAGGTCATTCTTATGTGCCCAACCTGCCCTCTAGTGTTTCATTTTAAGTGCTACTAAAATTTCTTAATCTCAAAATATCTGCTTAATAGGAGTAAGAACAGTGTCATCAATGAACAGAATAAGACTAAATCTCTGACACGGGTGAAAGTCACATCATAGAAAAGTGAAGGTCCTTCCAGAAGTTAGTTCCAATTTCTCTGGGGAGAGCTGCAATATCAATGGTAAATATCCATACTGTATTTCAAGTTTTGTTTGTTAAATGGGCCATGAACAGAAAAGAACAGTTCAAATGTCATATAAAATGTGATCACTATGTTATTGCTAATATAGCTGCTGTTACACTAATGTATTAAAAGATATTTAAAATGTTAACTAGTGCAGTTTTATTATAACAGATATTCATAAAGTAGATAAATATCATTTAAAATATTTTAGATTTAATTTTGTTAAAATATGAATTTAATCTTGTCTTGATAAAGTTTAAAGTATTTGTGTTTGGGATATTCATAACTAATGTAAACTATGTTTTTTCCTTCTTTCTTTATTGTTAGGTACAACATATAAATACATAACAAGCAAGAACATAAAAAGCTTCAAAAACAAAAAAACAAAAAACAAAAAACAAACCAAAAAACCCAACATTATGAACTAACCAGTACCCCAGAGCTCTTGACTCTAGCTGCATATGGATTAAAAGATGGCCTAGTCGGCCATCACTGGAAAGAGAGGCCCATTGGTCAGGCAAACGTTATATGCCCCAGTACAGGGGAATGCCAGGGCCAAAAAATGGGAATGGGTGGGTAGGGGAGTGGGGGGGGGGAGGGTGTGGGGAACTTTTGGGATAGCATTGGAAATGTAATTGAAGAAAATACGTAATAAAAAAAATTAAAAACAAAAAACAAAAAACCCTAAGAGGTCTTTAAACCTTTTTCTGAAAGTATAAAACCATGAGAGTGCTCAGACCAAGGGTGATACTGCAGGCCAGAGGCAGCAGGAGGCAGACAAGCACAGCTTCTCTTCCAGAGCCTGCACCTAACAGTGTTTCTACCAGCAGCTGGATGCTCTACAGGGGAGCCACCCAAACGGCAGTCCCCTTCAACAGGGGGGAGAAGAGGATGCAGTCATTAAAACTCCTTCTTCCTGCCCCAAACCAAGGAAAAGAAGATCGTCTCTCCCCAGCTTTCCTGGGCATGATGTCCCGAACCTGACATTTACCCAATCTGTCTAACTCAGTTCCTAACCAAAGCCAGTAGGTGCCCAAAGTTTTGGGGGGAGGGGAAGAGGCTAGCGTGTTATCAAACAGATCTTTATTTGAAGTCATCTTTGGTGCCGTTTCTTACTGTTTATTTATTTGTTAGCCTATTCTTCCAGTTGCATGACTAGGCGCAGGCCATGATGACTTCTCGGAGGCCTGAGAAGTGCTTACAGCCTGCTTAGCCTGCTGTGTCAGGGCAGATTCTGGCTTGTTCACAAAGGTCTCCAAGTCACAGTCTGGCTGATCCGTCACCTCAGAGAGCTCAAGCCAGCTTGGTCCTTGCTGTGTGATCTCCCTGAGCTCTTCCAGGGCCCTGATCTGAGTCATGGCATCATTAAAGCTGGACACCTGGGAAGATAGCTCCTCCTCTTCATTGCCAGCCAGAGAAGTCCCATTAGAGCTGGCTTCCATCACTTCTGTTCCCATCTGAACCGACTGCTCTCCACTGGGCCCACTGTGGGGGCTTAGCTCCTTGACTCTGTCTGTGTATCTCAGCATGTTTAACATGTATTCATAGGAGCTTATGCCTGGTGAGATCATGGTGGTCATGTTGAGTTCTCCTCAATGAACAAAGTCCTCAGCAGCTCTCACAGAGCGGTGTATGAGCCTTGTTCTGTCCCAGAGCCTGGATACATTCCTTCAGAGCCCGGAGAGACTTGTCAATTTCTGCACTCTCCACGTGAGTCTGCCGGTCAGCACTAGACATGTCAGCCCCTCGTTCATTCCCTGCCAGATCCACCAAAGAGAATTTGCCATGTAATCTCCCTTAAGCTCAAAGAAGAATCTGGAGGGAGCAGGAGAAATTGGAGTTGTCAAATATTTGTCCAGAAGTCCTGCAGGCGCTGCCCATGTTGATCATCTTGAGGACATCATCAGCACAGGTAACCAGATACTCCTGCAGTCTCACATCCTGCACCTGCTGCCTGCTGTCCTCCAGCACATGTAACTTGGCCTTTTTGTTGAACAGATCAAACACCTTCCCATTGTAGATCACGAAGAACATCACATAAACTTCCAGGTTTAAGTTCCAGTATGGAGACTGATTCTTCAGAAGGAAGACATCCCGAGAAACCATTGTGTAGATCCCTTTGGATGTATTCTGACTTTTACCAGACAGGTCTCCACCCATTGTGTGTGTCTTCCCACTGCCTGTCTGTCCATAGGCAAAGCATGTTGCTTTTCCCCCTTCAAAAATCGCCTGTACCAGTGGCCTTACTGTGAACCTGAGTCTGCTAAACTCTTGTGGGTGATGAGGTAGCTGTATAAACCATTGGAAGGTATAATCTCAGCACTTGGGAGGCTGAGGCAGGACTGTCATGGTTCAAGACCATCTGAGCAACACAGACAGGTCTAGGATAGCCTGGGCTACAGAATGATCTCTTGTCCCCAAAAAACATCAAAGAGAACTGCTCATAAACTATGTTTAAAAGAGAGGTCATTGTTTCAGAAAAGTTTAACTGCACATTGTATGTTGTGATAGGTTTGCAAGAAGTATGAGAATACTCTATTACATCTAAAATCCAAGCACATGGGATATGGAGACAGGAAGACTGGGAATTTTGGACATCAAAAGTCTCCATGACATACATCAATTCTGCCTTTAGACACCCTTACTGTTGATAAGAAAAGCCAATGAAATTTACACTCTATAGTTCTATGAATCCTATTATTCATTGGCTTGGCTTTCTAGTACACACACACATGATATTATCATAGTTGTGGTTATTGAGGCAGGTCTTGCTATGTGGCCCATGCTGCCTGAAATTCTCAACACTATTGCCCCAGTGTCTATGTACTACCATGCCCAGCTTCATGCACATACTTAACTGTCAAGAAGAATGTAAATGAAATAGGACTAAATGAGTTTGTTTGGCTTTGAACTGATAGTTTATGTGTCTTCATGTGCTAGACATTTTAGCCTGAATTGTTTAAAGTAATAAAGAGAAATTGACAGAAAAGTGCTTTGGAGCACCATGTGTTTTCAATTGCTGCTCAAGAGGGTAGCCTCAAGGAAAGCATTAGAGCAGGTTGGTTTTCCCTTCACAGGAACACTGGACCATGCAGCCACCGCTCTTGGTGCTTTCTGTGTATCTGCTATGGTTCAAATGTTGTGACAGTGCGCCTACTCGGAAGGAGACAGATGCTACGGATGGAAACCTGAAGAATATGTTTGGCTTATCTGCTCTGTTTGCATGTTTGCCTGTCCTGCTGATGTTTATAGGGCCTTGCAATTGAAAGATAAGCATATTCATTACATGTCACAGTAAAATGTTCTCCAGGACTTAAACCAAGTTCTCATGATGTCAAGCATCTAGATAAAATAGCATTCACGTATCCATATGTTTTGTATTATGCAGATGAAACTTGCCAAGAAGGTCCCCTTCTGGACTCCGACCCAAAGTAGTGGGCAAGCTGCATGTAATCAATTAATACAGGTAGCAAACACATTTATGACTTATGTGCCTAGTTAGATAACCGAATAATGGCAATTTCCCTCTTTGAATCCTTTACTGGTTAACAGACAAACATGAAATATCTGAAGAAGCAAGGATAGGAGTTGAATTTCAGGGCCTGGGAATATGAACTCAATTTTGTCTCTGCTAGCAAGGTGGATTTTGTTCCTGAGATGGCTGAAGTCAGGAAACCATCTCTTGACACACTGGCTAAAGAGAGATCAAAATGGAAGTATACTTACCAAAGGCCAGTTAACGGTACAAAGGAGACTTCTATTAGGTTACTAGTGAACCTTGTGTTATATGACATATGTTCTTAGTCTGTTGGCTTTTAGGGAGGTAAGTATAACTGAAAAAGAGAAATTGTTCACTGTATTTGAAGTCCTCTGCTAGGTATTTCATATAAACTGTCAAGAAAATTCAGATTTGTTTTAAAATAAAAACTTACTTGAGTCTCCAGTGATAGAAAAAAATGGATAAAGGAAAAAAGAACTTGTGAAAAATGACAAGACTGAGACCAAATAAGCTCAGATTTATTCAGGAGAAGGAGAAGGCATGCATCAGAGCGGCAAATTTGTCATGGAGTGCTTTAGAGCTAAAGATTCTAAAAGCCTCTACTTAGAGTTTCCAAAACTGGCAAAGTTACTGTTTTGTAGTATGATCAGGTTAAAAAAGAAATAAACAAAACAAACAAACAAACAAACAAAATGCCAAACAAACATGCTGTTTTATTTTATTTTATTAATTAATTAATTTATTTATTTTCAAGACAGGGTATAGCCCTGGCTGTCCTGGAACACTCACTCTGAGGACTAGGCTGGCCTCAAAGTCAGAAATTTGCCTGCCTCTGCCTCCCAAGTGCTGGAATTAAAGGCGTGTGCCACCACTGCCTGGCCCAAACATATCCTTTAGGTCTTCCAGAGGTAGGAGAGGCAGATGTAGAAGGAGAGGTGAAGAAGGCTTTGATTGGCATTAAGCAGATGAAAATCATGATGGAAAGGAGAGAGAAGGAACACGCCAAACTTAAAGAAATGCAAAGAAGAAAAGCAGGCACCATCACTGGATCATTGTCTGTTGTTAAGCACATTTGGGCTATAAAAATTGCAACAGTAGATTTGTGTAATAAATGAGTGACTCCTTTCCCTAGATTATATTGTCTAGAGAGCAGTTTAGTTTAGAGAAGATGGAGAAAGCTTTGTATTTGTTATCTAGTCATCTTCCACAGGATGCTGAACACAGGATTTGAAGATTGATACCTGTTTTAAAAGGCTGCTCTTTTCAAAATGATCCATTTTTAGTCTCATCTGAGTGAATATATTGCATCACAAGTGTTTTGAGAAGTTTTGGTGAGATCAGTGGTTTCTAGTCCGTATTACTAAAATTAAAGGCATGTTTTCTTTTTCTATGTCTTTTGGTGATCTTCTAGGCTGAAGGATTCACAGAGGCTCGTGACCTACATAAGATGAGCTCTGCTCCAGTAAAATCTCTGGTTGGCCTGGATTTTCTTTCCCCCCTTTAAGAAGTGAGCTACATATGAAATGGAATGGAATTTTACTCTTCATATTAATGTATGCAGTAATTAGAGAATACTTCTGGCTTGGCAGTGCCACATTCAGTTACAAAGGAGCATGCCCTAGGATAAGGAATATTCCATGTTAATTTGTTGACACTGTTGATTCCATCTGCTCTACTTTTACAGCAATTGCCATTCTCTGATATGCCAGGAATATAATGACATGAGTGCTGGAGACAGATTTGGAGGTCATCCTCACTTAGGCCTGACATGGAACCTTATGAACACTGGGGCTTGCTTTTGTTTTTCTTGTTTTCTGAGATTGGGTCTTGCTATGTTACCCAGGCTGCCTCAACTTCTTGGGTTGAGTAATGTTTTCTCCCCCTTCAGCCTCAGCAGGAGCTAGAGCTATAGGCATGTGCCACTTTGTCCAGCTTCCAAGTTTTATTTCTATGGATGGACTCATAAACACAAACTGGCAGAGGAAAGGCAGGTAATCCACCCAGATTTCTTTCTGTAAAAGGCATAGGTCCTATACAGATTCCTGGATAATCATTTGAACAGCAGAAGGCTGATGCTCTTGAGGTGATATTTCATAGCTAATAACATTCAACACATTTTAGCCCTGTGAGATAAAGACAACTGTGATCTGCCTAGACTTAGATATCACATAGTGTAATTGCCGGATAATTTTCATCCACTGAACAGTACTCAAAATTCTGAGACTAGGGTCTCATTCCTTTGAATATAATAAATTGGGCATTGTCATTTTTAATTTACATTTGTCACTAAGCAACCCAATGTATAATTATCCTTAAGCTATATCTGGCCTCTATGGCTCAGGGTAGATGTGTTCATCTTTTTCTTTTTATGAATTAATTTAGTGATAAGCAGAATATGAAGACAGTAACCTGCTAAATAATCATAAATGACTATAGTAACTAGGAAGATATTAGGATTCTTTATAGTTCTAAGGCAAATTGTACAGTATCCTGTAATCAATGTCTGCCAACTGCTATAAACATATTAGGTTATAGCTTCTCTACCATATTTTGATCTTTTTAGCCTTCTGTGAGGAAATCTAAAGCAGGAGGAATTTCAGGTTCCATTTTCAAGACAGGTGTATATCATAACAAAGTCAACAACCTTTTCCTATTTTATACAGAACTTAATTTAGAATGACTAACATAAATTGACTTTAATTCTTTGAGTAATAAGTGGAATAGGAAGCAAACCATCTCTATTTTTATTCCATGTCTCACTCTACCCCAGAGATGGAGCAATTTCTCGAGAAGATATACCACTTCCTGTTTACCACAGTGAAGATGTAAAGGCTACCCCTGCCATAGAGCAGCTGGCTATGGAACAGCTGACTACACGTGGTACAGATGGAAAACCTGTTCAGCCAGCTGCCTGGAGATGTGAAATCTCTTTTCAACATGAGTTTTTACATTTTTATACAGGCTCAGCAAGACTTTGACCAGGCTTTTCAATTATACTTCATGTCTGATGTGGAATTAAAGGAGCTACACGCCCCAACAGCGTTGTCTAAGGAGATAACCAAAGAGGAAGAGCTTGGCCAAAGGTGGGGCATCCCAATGTATTCCAGTTGTTTCATAATTTCAGTCTCTCTATTTGTGGCAGAGTCCAACAAACAATAATGAAGACACTCAATGCAATTGAAGACTGCACAAAGGCTAATTACTAAAGACCCCTCTTTTCTCTCTCCCTTTTCTCTCTTGTTCTTTCTTCCTTCCTTTTTCTTCCTTCCTTCCTTCCTTCCTTCCTTCCTTCCTTCCTTCCCTTTCTTTCTTTCCTTTTGCTTTTTTTGTGGTGTATGCTGGTGTCTACATGTTCACATATGTGCTGGTAAACATGTTGTATGTGGCCCTATATGTATGTACATATGCATGTAGAAGCCAGAGGTCAACTTTAAGTATTATTCCTTAGAAATAGACTATCTTGTTTTGAGATTGGGTCTCTTACTAAGACCTGGAGCTCACTGGTTTGGTTAGACTGCCTGACCAACAAGTCTCAGGGATCACCGTGTGTCTGCCTCTCCGGCACTGGTATTACAAGTATGCCATTGTGTGCAGCTTCTTAGGGGGTGCTGGGAACTCATGTCTTTATGCTTGAATGTTAGGCATTTACTGACTAAAGTATCTCGCAAGTCCCCTTTTCTTTCTCCTACTACCTTTGCCAATTTTTTGTTTGTTTGTTTCAAGACAGGATGTTTCTGAATCCATGGCTGTCCTGGAGCTTGCTTTGTAGACCAGGCTGGAGTCAAACTCAGAGATCTGCCCAAGTCTGCTGTGATTAGAAGTGTTTGTCACCACACCCATTTCCACTTCCCAAGTACTGACTTTAAAAGTACATGCTACCACACTTGGCTCTTTTCAGGAATTCTAGGAATCAAATTTTGATCCTCATGCTTGTGTAATAAGCACAATACTAAATTAACCATCTCCCCTGCCCTGTATGGAGAAAGAAGTTCCAGAATGTTTATGTGTGAATATTGTATTCCCTATAAAGTTAGACCAGAGAGGTATGACTTCAGAGATGTTACCGGAGCAAAATGGAGAAATGTGTGAGGAATTTGGCAAGAATTTATCTGGATGTTTAAGATTTCATAAGAGATGCCAAAAAAGTCACAATTACCTATCTTAAGGTAAATAATTATTGTTTTGTCATGTCTTTCATGTGCATGCATTGCTATGTTCATGCACATGGGTACCTGTGTACACATAAGCCTGTGCATTCAAAGATCAGAGGACAACCTTAGGTGTAATTCTTAGGTGATATTTACTGTTTTGTTTGTTTGAGACATGGTTTTTGTTGTTGTTGTTGTTGTTTGTTTGTTTGTTTGTTTTCAAGACAGGGTTTCTCTGTGTAGCCCTGGCTGTCCGGGAACTCACTTTGTAGACCAGGCTGAACTCAAACTCAGAAATCCGCCTGCCTCTGCCTCCCAAGTGCTGGGATTAAAGGCATGCACCACCACCACCTGGCGAGACATGGTTTTTTAAAAACTAGCCTGGAACTCACCAAGTATTCTTAGTTGGCTAGCCAGTGAGCTGCAAGTCTTATCTTCTCCAGTGTGGGAATTATAAGCACTACCATGTCTGGCTTTTAAAAACTGAGTTCGGAAAATTGGACTCAGGTCTTTATGCTTGCCTAGCAAGCTGTTAGCAATTGAGCCAGCTCCTGGCCCCGTTTTTGCACTCTTGATTCTAAGGGTGTTCCTTATAAGGGTTTACAAATAATTACTCATCCAATATATGTAACTAATTCTTTAATTTTCCTCAATTCCATTACTGTGGATTTTTTGTATGTATATGACAATTAAACTAGGTTAGCTTTCTTTTACTAGTAAGATAAAGAAAATCCACTGATGAACTGATGAAGGAAAACTTCTCATTGAATTGGAAGGTAATGTTTAGATAATGGCATAATTTTGGGAAACTATAGTCCAGTTAGGTTAATTACTTCGTTAGTATTTAAATAGGGAAAGTGGCTCTTTCTAAGAAGTCCCAGAAATTTGGGGGGGGGGGAGTGGATGGGGGAAAGCTCTATCTAACAGTGATCTTCCCATGGTTTTCCAGCTTTTCGCCACTTCCTCATTGCTGTCTTTCCTTTAACTCCCTCCAAGCCCCAGAGACAGACTGTAAATTTCTAGCCTCCTCCTTTAAGTCGTTACACTTTCAAGTATTCATTACAGGGCCTTTATAAAACTGTTATGCTATTAAAAACCAGGAACTAACACTGAGATGTTACAAGAAAAAAAAAATCACAGCCATGCAAGCCTTACAGTCTTCTCAGGAGTAGGAGAATGAAAGTGGCTCAGAGCAGAGGCAGAATGACTTTTTTAGGGCAAATGAGAAAGTGATGTAAAAAACCCCAGAACTTTGCAGTATTTTTGTGATCATGGGAAAGGTATATGTTATGGGGTATGGTCAGAGATGTTATGGGTTTAAAGTCAGAGAGTTACATACCATGAAACATTATATGGTTAGTCAATTCTCAGAACAATGGAAACAATTTACAATGTGAAGTTCAAAAGATTATTGGGGAAGAACAAAAAGAAATAAAATTGACCTCTAGCTAAGAACATGATCAAAATCTAAAATTGTTTAATTAAAAAGAAAAGTGCTATCCCTTAAGAAAAACAAGAGTAGTTTTTTTATTTCTGTGTCCCCTGGAAAGGAACACTTAAGAGTATGGCTAATGACTTGAAGGAGGAAGCTGGAAGATACACTAAGAACAATGTGAATTAATGTGTTGATAGATTATCCCACAATATTAGCAGGAGGCAATTCAGTTTCACTGTCTAGAACTGTGATGGTTATAATTTTTATTGTGACCTTGATTGAATTTAGAATCTCTATGGACACATACATGGACACACATGTGGGAATATAGTGTTTCTAATAATAATAATAATGTTTAAGAGAATGGGAAAAACCAACCCTGAATGTAGGCAGTACCATCCTTGCGGGCTAGGAGTTTAGACTGAAAGGAAGACAGAGAGCTAACAGCACCATTTACCTCTGCTTCCTGGCTGAGAACTCTGTAATCAACTGCCACATTATGCTCTGGCCAATATGCCTTCTCTACTATCATGAGTTAAACCCTTAACTGTGAGCCAAGGTAAATCCTTCCCTTAAGGTGTTTTGCTAGGTAACTGTCAAAATTGAGAAAAGTAACTAACATAAGAACTCAATGGGGGGCTGGTGAGATGGCTCAGTGGGTAAGAGCACCCGACTACTTTTCCGAAGGTCTGAAGTTCAAATCCCAGCAACCACATGGTGGCTCACAACCATCTGTAACAAGATCTGACGCCCTCTTCTGGAGTGTCTGAAGACAGCTACAGTGTACTTCCATATAATAAATAAATCTTTAAAAAAAAAAAGAA
Source organism: Mus musculus (assembly GCF_000001635.26). Classification (NCBI taxonomy): domain Eukaryota; kingdom Metazoa; phylum Chordata; class Mammalia; order Rodentia; family Muridae; genus Mus; species Mus musculus. The sequence goes on along the minus strand of NC_000083.6, from coordinate 3,089,358 downwards.
CTCAATGGGAGCCGGGCGTGGTGGCGCATGCCTTTAATCCCAGCACTTGGGAGGCAGAGGCAGGCGGATTTCTGAGTTCGAGGCCAGCCTGGTCTACAAAGTGAGTTCCAGGACAGCCAGAGCTACACAGAGAAACCCTGTCTCAAAAACCCAAAAAAAAAAAAAAAAAAAAAAAAAAAAAAAAAAAAACTCAATGGGAAAAATCTCTAATTAAAGGGCTGACTTAGCTGTTCTGGAACTCACTCTGTACACCAGGCTGGCTTCAAACTCAGAGATCCACCTGCTTCTGCCTCCCAAGTGCTGGGATCAAAGGTTTAAGCTTCCATTGCCTGGACCGCCCTTTATGTTTTTGATTAGAGGAATTTATTGGAAAGCATTTTTTGAAAAAGTTCTGTAAAGGTTACATCAAATTGTACTTAAAGTTTAGTGCCATTAAAATGATTTAAAAAGTATATTATATGTACTTGGGAATTTATTAAGAGAGTAACTAAGCCAGGAACAATAGCACATGTCTGTGAGTGTGGCATTCAGAGGCTAAGGCAGGACTGTGAGTTTGAAGTCACCATGGATATATATAGTGAGACCTTTTCTCAAAACCAAACCAAAGAAAACAAAAGGAGAGAGAGAGAGAGAGAGAGAGAGAGAGAGAGAGAGAGAGAGAGAATACAATGCCATTTGATTGGTTCTTGCCAAATTCACACATAAAGCCATAAACTGGAAATTTTCTAGGAAAATTACAAAATTTGGCATTCTACATTAATGTCTATAAAGTAAACAATAGTATTCATCAAACATTTCACCAGTTCACTTTTGTGTTCTGATTACTATTGAAGATAGGAATCCCTTATGTGAGTGGAGGTCATAGGACAAGTTATGGCTGTGAGTTGTTTCCTTCTATTATGTGGATCCCAGAGACCTAAATCAGGCTTGGCAGCAAGCACCCTTTCCCCACTGATCCATTTTGTTGGCTAATATTCTTCTTCAGGCAGTTTCAAAGATTCATGAAGGAGATTCTTCCAAGCAAGATGAAATTATGGTATTTCCTCTAACTCCACAGTCCAGAACCTCCTGAAGAAGGTGCTGAGAGCTCAAGTACCATTTACTACATAGTAGCTAAAGTTCTGCAGCATTTTAAGGGACATTTTAAAACCTGGTAAGAGAGTAGCTGATTAGGAAAGCTTTGTTTAGAGGGTAGGTAGCTCATAAAAAGAAATAGAAATACAAGAATTGGGGAGGAGCTATCAAATTTGCCAATGTTAAAGAGCTGTGTAACCTTTAATCCTAGCACTTAGGAGGTAGAAGGTAGGAGATCTGTGTGAGTTCAAGGCTAGGTTGGCCTGTGTAGCCATTTCCAAGTCAGCTAGAGCTATATCGTAAGACCCAAAGGAATGTCAGTGGGATATATATGGTTTTGCCTTTTATTTATTTATTTTTTCTCTTTTTTGAGAGACTTTTGTTGCATAATCAAGCTGACTGACCTCCAGGTGTGATCTACCACATCCAGCCTGGCTTTGCCTATTGAAAAGCTGTTTAATTATGTATCCAGTGTCATACAATTTCTTTTCACATTATTCTACTTCTGGAATCAACATAAAAATCAATATAAATTTGAAGAAAAGTCCTCCCTTCAAGATTTATTTATTTATTTATTTTTTGGTTTTTTTTTCAAGACAGGGTTTCTCTGTATAGCCCTGGCTGTCCTGGAGCTCACTTTTGTAGACCAGGCTGGCCTCGAACTCAGAAATCTGCCTGCCTCTGCCTCCCGAGTGCTGGGATTAAAGGCGTGGGCCACCACGCCCGGCTAAGATTTATATTTTGAAAATTGCTTAAAACTAAAATATTGAGGCCAATGTCTAAAAATAAGAGCATGTTTAAGTAGATATTGACCAAATTCACTCAATACACTTGATGAACTTAAAATTACTTTCAGAATTGGAACAAGGACCTGCCATCTATTGTGGCCAGGTCTTTATTATGAACTTCTTTTTTATTTTTTGAAGTATTCCTCCCATGATTTTTGGGTAAAGGAGACCAAGACACATTAGAAAACTAAATGATCTAAAATCAGTTGTCAGGAAAAAGAGAAGTGGAACTCACTGCTTCACATACAGAGAGACTGTTATGGCATTTGGTCCAAACAAACAAGACACAAAAATCTTGATAGTATGACTAAGCTTAAATAATTATCAAATTTCAATTCTAAATTATCATTCATAAGGGACATTATTAGTAAGTCACTATCAATGTATAATTAAGGCCAGTAACATTAGACAAACAGCCTTAAACAACTTTACTAACAAGTTTTTCCTAATTAATTAATTAATTTTTAATTCTATTTGTGTGTGTGTGTGTAGATCAGAGGAAATTTTGTAGGAGCCAATTCTCTCCTCCTATCAAGCATGTCAATTAGTGAGTCAATGAGACATCAAGCTCAGGCCTTTTGCGTTCTGGATGCCCTTTTTGTCAGTCAGTCAACATCTTTTAGGCTATGAACTAAATATCTATTAGGTTATGACCCATAATCTAGGTACTGGGGAGCAGAAAATGAAGACTTCAACAAAAACATGTTCTGGAATAGCTTTTTCCAGCAGAAGGAACACACACACACACACACACACACACCAGCAACTCAGAGCCAGAATTACTGATTCCACACAAGTGTACTCTGGAAATTTGGGGGGAAAGCTGGTCTTGCTTACATATATTTACTTCTTTCCTTATCCTTCCCCCTCTCTCTAATATATATATATTCGTGTAATCAAAGGAAGGAGGTGGCAAACAAGACTGCTATAAACAAGGTGACAAGAGAAGAGGTACTAGGATGTTGAGTTCTACTAACCATCTCCTATAACAGGAATCCCCAGTCTATGAGAATTTGGAGTCTTTCTTTAGTTACAAGCACCTAAGACCAACTCAACTGAAAGAAAAAAAAAAAAAAGCAAACAAAAAGGGAGGTTACTGTGCAAGGGTGACTAGAATGATCCTTCATGGGCAGAGTGGGGACCAAGTGTGCATGGAGGCAGGAGCTAGGAACACAGGTTCAATGTGCTACCTCTAATTAGGAAGGGAAACCAGCAGATCTGAGTTGTAAGTATGGTGAATGGAATTCAACAAGAATGACACGAACTGAAGATCAAAAAGCAGAGTCTGAAGAAAGGGAGGGGGGATTTTGAACACCAAGTTAAGGAGTTTGCGTTTTCCTCCATAGGCACCAGTAAGGCTTCAGGTTTTTGAGAAAAAGAAGGAACACATGGGTATTAACTGCATATTTAGAGCCACATCACCAAAATGTTGACAATACAGTTACCCTGCCTCTGCCTCCCAAGTGCTGGGATTGTAGGTTTGGGCCACCACTCCCAACTCTGTAAGTCTATTTTTGAGGTAATGCCTTTGAGGCTTGAGCAGATCCATTCATTTATTCCTTTTGCAGTGCTGGGTCTTAAACCCAGGCCTCATCCATGCTAGGTGGGCACCCAACCACAGAACGTCACCCCAGCCTTAATTCTTTTTCCCCACTCAATCTTTAATCAAGTAGGGACAAATCCACACTTTGAAAAAAAAAAAATCTGCAGTTTGAAGGGGACAGATTAAAAAAAAAAAAAAAAAAGAGGATACTTTATTTTGCCCCTCCCCCACAAAAGTTTTTCCAAACTTGTAGCTTGACTAAAATGTTCAGAATGTATGATTTTTATACAAAGAAACTGCTGGCATTCTTTACTAGTGAGGAACTATGGCAGAAAGACCCATTCCTCTAAGTCTCAAACATGGTCCAAGAAAGCAGATTCTGATTGTAGCAACTGATTCCAGAGTTCCACTGACAAAACCCCTGCCCTGTTGGCTTTTTATTTCCATTTCCTTCCCTGAGAAAAGGGCAATGTGTGGTCCAACCTGGAGAGCTCACAGGCTTATATGTCTTCCCCTTAACTGCCCCGCATGCCCCTCCTCCTGCTCCATTGAATTGACACTTGATGAGCAGAAGTCCAATGTGGTGCTGATCAGTGTCAGTCATGCACAAGAGACCACTGCACTTTGATGTGGATTTTGTAGGGCGGGGGAGGGGTAAAGAACTAGTTTTGTCAACAGGTACTGATCACAGGCAGTTGCTATTATTAGGAGTCAAATTTTGCTTTCTTTGACACTGGTAGTGTGTCTTCCTTGTCTTCATCCTCATCGTCATCTTCATCATCATCATCAGGATAATCTACCAGACCCAGGAGTCTAGGGTTTTATTTTTGAGGTTTAAGAGTTTTAGGGTCGCCAGTCAGGGGTGGCACACACCTTTCATCCCAGCAGCACTTGGGACAAGGCAGGGGCAGTGGATCTCTGAGTTCGAGGCCAGCCTGGGCTACAGAGTGAGCTCCCACACGATAAGCACACGAGACTTTTTTTATTTTATATAAAAATCACGCCCGCCCGCCCGAGTCTCTGCAGATGCGGATCTCTCCGCGGGGTGGGGTGGGGCGGTTTCAGTCTCTGGGGACCCCGGGTGGCCCGGCGAGTGGACATCTTCTTCCCTGGGGGTCGCAGCCCCCCACCCGTGGGACCCGCACACACAGCGGGCAGACAGCTCAGGGCCGTCTGTGAGGGGAGCCGAGGGCGCCCTCTGCTGGCCTGTGGGTGTCATGGCGGCGGCAGTACGCGCCCTGACTTTTCCCGGGACCCCACGGTTGGGCGGGGACGGCGTCAGCTGAGACGCGGGAGACCATAGTGGGGTCTCACCTGAGTGAGCATGAGGCGGGGTCATGCCCGCGATGGGCAGCGGGGGGCGTTTTACTTTATGACTATTTTTATAGATTATAATACGTGACACGTGGAAGCTGAGGCAGGGGCGTGACCGCGAGTCACGGATCTGAGGCAGGGACTGAGCATGCACTGTGTGTGAGGTAGGGGGAGAGCGGGAACGGAGCGGGGGGAAAAGCAGAGACAGGAACCTGGGGCTGACAGCATCGACGGGTGATGGGCGGGGCCTGCGGCGGCTGCAGTCTTCTGCCCGCAGCGCCCCTCCGGATGAGGCCCCCGCCCACCGCGCAGCGTGGACCTAAAGCCTCTGCATTCCTTTATCGAGGGGAAAAAAAAGCCTCAGACGCTGCCTCTGTCAGTTACGGGCGGAGGTGGTAGGGGAAAGAAATACAGCCTCCCATTGGAAGCCTCTGCCAGTCACGGCTGGGCAGGCGGGACTTCTGGCACTGTTTCCTGCTCCTGGAAACAGGGAGTGGAGAAGCTTCTCGATTGGAAGCCGCTGCCGTCAATTGTGGCCGAGCGGGCGGGACTTCCTGCCAAGCCCCCCAGAGTCTCTCTGCTGCTGCCGCAAGCGCCGCTGGCCCGGGGACCACAGATTGGAAGCAGGCAGTCACTGGTCGTGGACAGGAAGACTCTCTCCGGCCATCTCAGGTCAGTGTAGGCTCCGGCATGCCCCTGCCTCAGCCCCGAGGCATGCTGGGAGTTGTAGTTCTGTCCTGGCTTTGGTTCCTCTGAGCCCCGCCCCCCATTTTTTTCTTTTTTGTTCTTTTTTTCCGAGACTGGGTTGTTATTTTTTCTAATTATTTTTATTTTTAATAAATTTTGAATGTTTAATATTCATCTATCTATCTATCTATCCATCTATCTATCTATTCATTTTTTATTGAAGTTAGTTTTGGTTTTTCCCAGACTTGGTGTCTCCCGGCTTAACCCTGAGACGGTTGCCCTGGCGTGCCACCCGGTGGTGACAGGTTGTTACTGCAACGTTCCAAAATTTATTTTTTTTTTTTTTGGTTTTTTTCAAGACGGTATTTTTTCTAATTATTTTTTAATTTTAATTTTTGAATGTTTAAATTTTATTTATTTATTTATCTATTTATTTCTTTATTGAATTTAATTTTGTTTTTTCCCAGACTTGGTGTCTCTGGGCTTAACCCTGAGACAGATGCTTTGGCGCACCACCCGGTGGCGACAGGTTGTCACTGCAAAGCTCCCCTTTTTGTGTGTGTGTGTGTGTGTGTTTGTTTGTTTTTCTTTTTTTCCGAGACAGGGTTTTTCTGTATAGCCCTGGCTGTCCTGGCACTCACTCTGTAGACCAGGCTGGCCTTTAACTCAGAAATCTGCCTGCTTCTGCCTCCCAAGTGCTGGGATTAAAGGCGTGCGCCACCACTGCCTGCCTGTTTGTTGATTTTTCAAGACTTGGTTTCTCTGGGCTAAACCCTGAGACGGTTGCTCTCGCACGGCACCCGGTGGCGACAGGTTATCACTGCAATGCTCCCTCTCGCTTTTTGTTTTGTTTTGTTTTTTCGAGACTGGGTTTCTCTGTGTACACCAGGCTGGCCTCAAACTCAGATGTCCGCCTGCCTCTGCCTCCCAAGTGCTGGGATGAAAGGCGTGGGTCACCACCGCCCAGCTGTTTTTTTTTTTTTTTTTTTTTCTGATTGGCGAGCACAGCTGAGTGGGCGGGGCCGGTGATTGACAGGCAGATTGAGGCTGTGGCTACATAACCATGTCATCCCCCTGCCTCAGCTTCTTCCTTACTCAAGGGAATCCCCCTGCCTCAGGGTGACCAAAGCTGAGTGATAGGGCTGGCCCAAGTACAAGGGCTTCTGCCCTGGCAACACCCTGGCAGGTGACCTGAACAGGAGGTCTAAACAGGTGTTTGGTGCCTGTCTATTTGTAATAGCTGTGGTCCTCTAACCTGTGCCTGTGAGCCACCAAGAGTGAACGGAAACTAGAAGCATTGCCACCAACAACTGGAGCAGTGACCACACTGAAGTTTCTCTGGCGAGGGGGAAGGGGAGTAAGGAGAAAAAAAAAAAAAAGGCAAGTGAGCAAGCAAGCCAGCAAGCACAGGAGCACACTCTCGTGGAGGCCCACACCCTCCCTGTGCCTACCCAAGATGTGTCAGTCAGAGAAGCATCCAGAACCGGAGCTCCAAGCAGCAGCGAAATAGTGAGATGCTGCCCATGAGACCTAACCCTCAATGTACCCCGGCATAATTTCAGGAGGGTCAGACACCAAGTCCAGTGGCCTCAGGGGGGAGGGAGTGGCTAAAGGGGTCTGGAGAGGGAGTCCTCTGTGCCCCGAGTAGGAGACTCACTTCAGGTACCCATGGCTCTGGCTGGGGGAATGGGGTAAGGCAGGGGAAGCAGTGGGCTTCTATCCTGTGTCTTGGTCTTTGGCAAGGGCACCGAGGCCCCCTTTTTCCTCCCTAGACCCCTGCTTCCTCTACCAGATCCTCCCCCAAGCTCTTCTGGACTGGCATCCGCTCTTCTGCAGTGACTTGGGAAGGGCAGCCCACAGGAGAATGCTGATTTGTCTTTGCTTGGTCCCTGCCACCTCCTCTTGTTTTTTAGAGACATACTGGGGTCCTGTGGAAGAGAAAGGAGGAGAGCAGGACAGTTGGTGTGCTGTGGTCTTAGCCTGTGCCGCTCACCAGTTCTCTGTTGCAATCCCCTTTTGTTCTTTGCTTTGCTCAGTTTCTAGGAGACACAGGACTCAGCTTCTCTTGAGCAAGGCTCAGATGGCAGCCTTAGCTTGTTTAATCAACTGTGCTTTTTCAAACATCCTAGAGTGGGTTGCAGTAGAGTCTCATGATGCCCACTGTGTGACAGACAACTTAGTTGCATTCAGGAAGCTGAGCTTACAGTGAAAAGGCCTCTCTGTGCCTTTGGAAAGCTGGCTGAATAGAAGACAATGACCTTGTAAAACTAGTGGGTCATACATGTGGTTGTAGCAGAGCAGGGAGGCAGCTTTCGAGCTAGGTGGAGAGCCTCCTGAGCCTGTGGATGGAGCCACTGCTACCATTTAGCAGAAGAGGAAGCAAAAGATTGAAGGTTTTCTCAGGTGCCACGATGGAGGAACAAAAGACTTGGCAGGTGTCACCCAATTGTCTAGGCTCATGGCACTGTGTCTCGTCTTTCTGGCACCTGTGAGGGCAGAACTGTCTTTGGGTCCCAACCCTCCTAAGCATGGGAGGTTGTGGGTATAAAGTGGATTCTCTTCCTTCCCATTAGGGGCTCCAAGGCCTTTGCTCAGGCTGCTGCTGTACTTAGAGGTTCCTAGGAGTTGTTCCTGAGCTGCCGCCCACTCAGCACACCGGCAGGTGGGAGACACTGGAAAATAAGCCCAGTAGTCAGGCAACCAGGCCCCTGTCTCACAACTTGAGTTGGTTAGAATGGAATGGGCACTGCAATGCCTGCTGGAACTCTTTGGTTCCATTGGAGAGAGAGGCAGCTTGCTGGGGGTGAGGGGGCAGGGTAGGGGTAGGGAGCAGGACCGGCACTGGCTGAGGGGTTGCTCCTCAGGTTCCTCCAGACTTAGGCACTGACCCAGGCCACGTGTGGACATGTGTCCTGCAGGTTGTACTTTCTCCAGCTGGCCCTATGGCGGAGGCTAGGCCAGCTGAGCTGCATGTCCAGACCTGCTCTGAAACTGCGCTCCTGGCTGCTGACCATCCTCTACTACCTCCTGCCCTTCCGTGTGCTCAGGCCCCACAGCCAGGTGGGATGGAGGCCCCTGAGCAGGGTAAGTGTAAATAGGCCTCCTGGCCATGATCCTCCCTAGAGAGGCCTGAAGGGGAAGCACAGAGAAGGAAACAACTTATCAGAGACCGCACTCATGAATAATATGTGTGAGAAGGTTGTTTGGTTGGCAGCCCTGTGACAGTTCAGAACTCGCTGGTTTTGTCAATCAGAAAACAATGCCACTGGTTTCCACATGCAGAAGAAAACAGGTGATTGCAAGAAAAAGACCAAGCAGAGTCTAGCCAGCAGAGGGTGGTTTAGGAAGCTGTAGCCAGGCTGGGCCTGTTAGTTGGAGTACATGCTTGAGGTGAGGACTGCACAGGCAGCATCTCAGGCAGGCCCTGGCCAGCAGGTACCGGAAGGTTCTCTCTCACTCAGCTTCTTGACAGACTGACTCCAAAAAGGAAGCCCTGCTTCTAGGACACTGGTAGCCTAGGTAGGCACCACAAAAGCCCAAGGAAGTATACTAGACACTAGAGCATAGCCTGGGGCCACTTGATGGTATTGCTCTGTCCAAGTCACTAAACATCAGTCAGAAGACACTGACTTAGTGTGGGAAGGTCTGTTGAAACTTGGTAAAATTACTTTACTCCTAAGGGAGTTGGTGCTGTTGGTGCAGCAGTGGTGGCAGATGCTCAAGTGCTCTGCAGGACCCTCTGGCCTGAAAGTGGGACTAGTACCTACCTCCTGGTGCTCTGTACTAGACAGGTGACAGAGAGCTTCCTCCTGCCTCTGTGGAGAGCCCATGGGCTTGCTCAGGTGCATATGTGGCAGGGTGATGTATATCTGGGAGTGAAAACACCATCCTTGCTTCCTTTTGAAGAGGATGCTCAGGACTGTAGGGCTGCCCTTGGGAGCCTGATGCCTTCTTGAGTGGTCTGGAATGTGGGCAGTTAGCTGGCACAAGGGCAGCATGCCTCTTGGTGGTCTTTCAAGCTTGCACCAGGTCTGTTTCTGTCCTCATCTTCCATTTGTAAGAACCAAGGCTATACAGCCCAGTCTCCACCTCTGGGATTAAGGCAGCTGCTCTTTGACCTTTGTGTGCTATAGCAAAAATGATACAGGCTACATGTATATCCAGCCTTGTTTTGAGTATTTGGTGAGCAGTCTGGTTCCTTCTGAGAAACAGCCACCTCACAAACCAGCCTGAACACTTGGGCCTTCGTGGTGGCGTCTGTAGAGTTTCTTTCTCTCTCACTCATGTGGGGATGGGGGTTTGGAGTGTATGAAAGTACTCAAATATGTGACCAACTCAGCCTCCTGCACTGTGGTCTACAGGTGTTCCTGTATAAAACTGTGCCAACTCGTTTGCTGTCACGTGCCTGTGGTCGCCTCAACCAAGTAGAACTTCCTTACTGGCTCCGGAGGCCAGTCTACAGCCTGTATATCTGGACCTTTGGGGTGAACATGACTGAGGCTGCAGTGGAGGACCTGCACCACTACCACAACCTCAGCGAGTTCTTCTGGCGTAAGCTGAAGCCTCAGGCACAGCCTGTCTGCGATTTGCACTGTGTGGTAAGGCCTGGCTCTTGTCTCCATTCTTCATTAGGAAATGAAACCCTTGTCTGCCTTTAAGCCAGGCTTAGCAGCACCGCATGGCCGTGGCACTCCGGGAGGCTCCCTCCTGACCTGGACTGGAGCTCCCTGAGGACTTGGCAGGTGGTAGAGTTTGGGGAGCCACTGAAGGTGAGGACTTCCCCCTCCTTACCATCAAAACTCTGTCTCCTCCAGACCAGCCCATCAAATGGCAAGATCCTCACCTTTGGGCAGGTGAAGAACTCTGAGGTGGAGCAGGTAAAGGGCGTAACCTACTCCTTGGAGTCCTTCCTGGGCCCTCGAGCCAGTACAGAAGACCTGCCCTTCCCTCCAGGTGGGTCATTGCTTAGTCAGTACCACGGCACTCAGGTCGAGTCAGTTTGTCAGGCAGGGATGCCTAAAAGCTGCTCATGAAGCAAAAAGAGTTTCACGGAAACTCGCTCCTGGAGTCTGGCGTGCTCTCTAAATTTTCCATTCCCGCGTTAGTCTAGTGGATGGATCCTTGTGCTCTCTTTATTATAAGTGCCTTTTAAGATTGAATTCTGACATAGCTAAAGCCTTCTGCCAGTGTTCCAACAGTCCTAGAACGTCCTTGAGCTAGACAGTGACATTCAGAATAGCCTCTGGTATTACACTATTAATAAAAGCCAAGTAGCTCCCATATACAGGAATTTACAATGGTTTAGGAAGTAGATCGGGCTGTGGTTTTAGAGTATTGCATTATTCATGAGATGGTTAGCTAGAACAGAACTCCCTAGTTAGAACCATGACTTGGGTGTAAAAGCCCTTGCCCTAGGAGAGTAAAGACCTCACACCTGGCTTCTAGACTATCTCTGAGTTACACCCATACACAAGTATTTACAATGGCCTAAGGGGAAGGTGGACTATACAATAGACTAAAATAGGAACTATGGCAAGGGCATGAAGCCCTTGACCCTGGCTTCTAAGATTAAGTGAATCTTAGGTGGAGCCCTTTTTGATCCCAGTTGTTAACAATGAATTCTATCCCAGGTGGTTCCTGTTAGACCTTCTGTGTTTACATTCCTCTGTTTTATGTAAGAATCCAGTAACCTCTTTGTACCTTTCGAGTGTGTCACCCAATTTCCTTATTGTCTTCTGTATAAAAAGTGTGATGCTCGATTTGACATTACATTCAGATCCAACACAAACTCTCCTGTGTGTGTCTGTTTGTTACTCATCCGACGTTTTGCCCACCCGAGACGAGAGACCCGTTCCACGCAGACAAAGGGGCCCAGAGGGTCTGCGGCAAGTCAGGATTGGAGCTGGGGTAGACAGCAAAGGCTAGTAACAAAAGGCATAGGGGGCTGAGGGAATAAAGGCTGGGCAAGCTTTGGGGCAGCAGGCTGCTATGTAGCCAAAAGTCATTATTGGAGCCCCCAGCTAGGCTACATGCAGGCCATGTACAGGTGCTCACTGTGGGATGAATGGCACCTGGAGCTTGTCCAAAAGCCAGGCCTTCTTTCTGTCCCACCCAATAGCTTCCTCCAGTGACTCCTTCAGAAACCAGCTGGTCCCCCGAGAAGGGAATGCGCTCTACCACTGAGTCATCTACCTGGCCCCAGGAGACTACCACTGCTTCCACTCCCCCACTGACTGGACCGTCTCACATCGGTGCCACTTCCCAGGTCTGCCCAGGGGTGGGCATTAGAGGCCCTTGGCCTTTTGACTTGGGAGGACTGGGCTTGAGGCTGGTGTCGTCAAGGCCAGGAGAGGACTTCTTGAGGTGGCTGGCTATAGGCGAGGGTATCTGGGGTCCTGCTTAGAATTTGGAACGCTTGGCCTGTGAGTCCCTGTGGCTCTTCGGCCATTCTGATGTGAACATGTCAGGGGCTGAGCAGAAAGTAGCATATTCTCTTGTCTCTTCAGGTTCCCTGATGTCAGTGAACCCTGGCATGGCCCGATGGATCAAAGAGCTCTTTTGTCACAAAGAGTCCTAACTGGAGACTGGAAACATGGGTTCTTCTCGTTGACAGCAGTGGGAGCCACCAATGTGGGCTCTATCCGTATCCACTTTAACTGAGTGAGCAAAGCCCACAGGCTAAATCTCTTGGGTCCAACCACTTCATTTGCTGTACAGCATTACCTTTGGGCTTATACATTTTGTAGTGCGGGAGGGATGTTCTAGCTCTGACCAGGCTGGGCTCTGCAGACACCCATACCAGCTCAGCCTCCCTCTCCCTGTTGCCCAATCTGTGGCCATTCACCTGCCTGAACCAATCCCACATCCTAACACACTACTTCTGCCAGGATCCCTGATCAGAGGCAAGGATGGAGCCTGCAGGAGGGTAGAGTTGACTTGGGTGAGAAAATCTGGTACCCACTCTGCCTTTTTAGGTTTTAATGGCTGCTGCTGGCACTAGCCTTTCAGCGTTTATATCTGACCCCCGCTCCTCCTTGTCAAAGTCACAGCTGATACTGGGAGTGTTGATTAGTTAGGCCTTTGCCCTGAGAGGCTTGTCTCTGCCACCTGGGCTGGGCAGGGTTGAAGACAGGCAAGAAGGCTAATTAGCTTTTTCCTTCTTGCTCCTAGGACCTGCACACAAACAGCCCCAGGTACAGCAAGGGCTCCTACACACACGCCAACAAGGAGGGCATTCCCATGCGCAAGGGTGAGCCCCTGGGCGAGTTCAACCTGAGCTCCACCATCGTGCTCATCTTCGAGGCACCCAAGGACTTCAACTTGAGGCTGAAGGCAGGACAGAAGATCTGCTTTGGGGAAGCACTGAGCTCCCTTAGTCCTCTTGGTTGTGGCTGCCAAAGGATCTTTCCACACAGGAGCATGAGGGTCTTCAGCGGAGCCCCAGGATGTCTAGGTGAGGGGCACTGTGGGGCTGACCTTATAAGACCTGAATGATGTATTCCTGCCTGTCCATGGGTACAGAGGAGAGGTTCTGGGTCTCTCAGGACCTAGGCCCCTTTTCAGAGTATGGGTGGGTGTGATTTGACCCCAAAGTCACTTTCAGGGGTGTTTTAAAATTTTGTACAAGCCAGAGCCTCCCATCCCTAACTCCTGGCTGTGTACTACCACATCCTCTAACTGTGCCCTCACCCATCACAGGGCTCTCTCACTGTGCACAGGGTGAGGTGCCTGCTGGACACAGACTGTGGATCCACTGTCTTCCTAGAGAAGGCCACATGGCCCACAGACTTTAGGCACCGCCCACAGGTCTTTAGACCCCACCCACATACTTTAGCCACAGGACTTTACAAGCCCATAGATTTTAGGCACCACTCACAGTCTTTAGGCACTAAACACAGGTTTTGGCCCTGCCCACAGACCTCTAGGCCCTGCCTACTGACATTAGGCACCGCCCACAGGCCTTTAGGCCCCAGCACAGATTTCAGGCTCCGCCCACAGGCCTCTAGGCACCCCCCCCCACCCTCACAAATAAACTTTAGGGATGGCCCATAGACTTTAAGCGCCACCCACAGGCCTTTAAGCCCTGCTTACAGATTTTAGGCCCGCTCACAGACCTGTAGGCCTCGCCCACAGATTTTAGGCACTGCCCACAGGCCTTTAGGCCCCGGACACAGACTTTAGGTACCACACACACTTCTATAAGCCATGCCCACAGACATTTGGCAACACCCAGAGGCCTTAAGGCCCTGCCCACAGGTCTTTAGGCCCCACCCACATACATTAGGCACCACCTACAGGACTTTAGGCCCTGCCCATAGATTTTAGGCATCACTCACAGACTTTAGGCACCAAACACAGGTTTACGCCCCATCCACATAGTTTAGGCACTGCCCAAACTTCTTAACACCCCACCCATAGACTTTAGGCACTGCACACAGGCATTTAGGATACACCCATAGTCTATAGGCACAACCCACAGGCTTTTAGGCCACGCCCACCGATTTTAAGAATGGCCCACAGACTTTAGGCCTCACCCACAGCCTTTTAGGCTCCACCCACACTTAATTAGGCCCCGCCCATAAATTTTAGGTCCCACCCACAGAGTTTAGGCATTGCCCACACTTTTTTAGCCCTGCCCACAGACTTCAGGCCCCGCCCACAGGCCTTTAGCATGGTATCTGAGGGAGGCACAGTGTAGAACATGGTATCTGAGGCACGCACACTGTAGAACATGGTATATGAGGGAAGTACACTATAGAGCATGATATATGAGGGAAGCCATTCTAGAATATGTTATCTGAGGGAGGCACATGGTATAATATGGTGTCTGAGGGAGGCAAGCTGTAGAGCATGGTACCTGTGGGACATGTCTATACCCAAGGTGTAGTGGAACATGTCTATACTCTAGCTGTAGTGGGATATGTGTATAGTCTAGGTGTAGGGAACATGTCTATATTCTAGGTGTAGTGGTTCATAACTATAGTCTATATATAGTGGGACATGCCTATACTCTAAGTGTAGTGGAAATATCTACAGAATAGGTGTAATGGGACATGTCTATAGTCTAGGTGCATTGGGACATGTCTATAGTCTAGGTGTAGTGGTTCATAACTATAGTATAGGTATAGTGGGAAATTTCTATAGTATATGTGTGGTGCTTAATGTCCAAAGTGTAGGTGGAGTAGGACATGTATATTATCTAAGTGTAGTGCTTCATGTCTATAGTCTAGGTGTAGAGGAACATGTCTATAGTTAGGATGTAGTGGGACATGTCTATAGACTTCGTGTAGTGGGAAATGTCTATACTCTAGGTGTAGTGGGACATGTCTACAATCTAGGTGTAGTGGGACATGTATATAATCTAGGTGTAGTGGGACATGTCTATAGTCTAGGTGTAGTGCTTCATGTACATAGTCTAGGTGAAGTGAGATATGTCTATAATCTAGGTGTATTGGGACATGTCTATAGTCTAGGTGTAGTGGCACATATCTATAATGTAATGCAGTGGTTCATTTCTATACTCTAGGTCAATTGGGTCATGTCTATAGTCTAGGTGTAGTGCTTCATGGCTATAGTCTTGGTGTAGTGGGACATGTCTATAGTCTAGGTGTCATAGAACATGTCTCTAATCTGGGTGTAGTGGGACGTGTCTTTAGGCTTTGTGTAATGGAACATTTTTCCAGTCTAGGTGTAGTAGTTCATAACTATTGTCTAGTTATACTGGTTCACGTCTATAGTCTAGGTGTAGTTGGACATGTCTATAGTCCTGGTGTAGTGGAAAATGAATATTCTACAGAAATAGTGGGACATGCCTATAGACTAGGTGTAGTGGGACATGTCTATACTGTGTGTGTAGTGGTTTATGTCAATAGTGTAGTTGTAGTGGGACATGTCAACACTCTAGATGTAGTGGTTCATAACTGTAATTTAGGTATAGTGGTTCAAGTATATATTCTAGGTATAGTCGGACATGTCTATAGTCTAGGTGTAGTGGGACATGTCTATCCTCTAGGTGTAGTGGAACATGTCTATACTCTAGGTGTAGTGGGACATGTGTATAGTCTAGGTGTTGCGGGACATGTCTATACTCTAGGTGTAGTGGGACATGTATATAGTCTAGGTGTAGGGGGACATGTCTATATTCTAGGTGTAGTGGTTCATAACTATAGTCTATATATAGTGGAACATGCCTATAGTCTAAGTGTAGTGGAAATGTCTACAGACTAGGTGCAATGGGACATGTCTGTAGTCTACATGAATTGGGACATGTCTATAGTCTAGGTGTAGTGCTTAATGTCTATAATCTAGGTGTAGTGGAACATGTCTATAGTCAGGAAGAAGTGGGACATGTCTATAGACTTCGTGTAGTGAGAAATGTCTATACTCTAGTTGTAGTGGGACATGTCTACAATCTAGGTGTAGTGGGACATGTCTATAGTCTAGGTGTAGTGGGACATGTCTGTAGTCTAGGTATAGAGGGACATGCCAATACTGTATGTGTAGTTATTCATGCCTTTAGATTAGGTAGAGTGGTTCATTTCTATAGTCTAGGTGTAGTGGGGCATGTCTATAGTAGGTGTAATGGGAGAAGTCTATAGTCTAAGTGTAGTGTGATACACTCTAGCTGAAGTGAGACTTGTCTATAGTCTAGGTGTATTGGGACATGTCTATAGTCTAGGTGTAGTGGCACATGTATATACTGTATGTGTAGTGGTTCATGTCTATACTCTAGGTATAGTTGGACATGTCTATAGTCTAGGTGTAGTGGGAAATGTCTATAGTCTAGGTGTAGTGAGACATGATTATACTCTAGATTATAGTCTAGGTGTAGTGGGACATGTCTATAGGTGTAGTTGGACAGGTCTTTCGTCTAGGTGTAGTGCTTCATGTCTATAGACTAGGTGTAGTGGTTCATGTCTATACTCTAGGTGTAGTGAGACTTGGCTATACTCTAGGTGTAGTGGGACATGTCTACAATCTAGTTGTAGTGGTTCATGTCTGTAGTCTAGGTGTAGTTGGACATGTCTTTAGTCCTGGTGTAGTGGAAAATGGATATAGTCTAGAAGTAGTGGGATATGACTATAATCTAGGTGTAGTGGGACATGTCTATAGTCTAGGTGTAGTGGGACATGTCTGTAGTCTAGATATAGAGGGACATGCCAATACTCTATGTGTAGTTTTTCATGCCTTTAGATTAGGTATAGTGGTTCATTTCTATAGTCTAGGTGTAGTGGGGCATGTCTATAGTCTAGGGGTAGTGGGACATGTTTATTCTCTAGTTTATACTCTAGGTGTAGTGGGACATGTCTATATTCTAGGTGTAGTGGGACAGGTCTATAATATAGGTGTAGTGGAACATGTCTATAGTGTATGTGTAGTGGTTCATGTCAACAGTCTAGGTGTAGTGGGGCATGTCTATAATCTAGGTGTAGTGGGACAGGTCTATAATCTAGGTGTAGTTGGACGTGTCTTTAGTCTTTGTGTAGTGGAACATGTTTATAGTCTAGGTGTAGTGGTTCATAACTGTTGTCTAGTTATAGTAGTACATGTCTACATTCTAGGTGTAGTGGGACATGTCTATAAACTAGGTGTATTGGTATATGTCTATAGTCCAATGTAGTGGGACATGCCTATAGTCTAAGTGTAGTGGAAATGTCTACAGACTAGGTGTAATGGGACATGTCTGTAGTCTAGGTGTATTGGGACATGTCTATAACCTAGGTGTAGTAGTTCATAACTATAGTCTAGGTATAGTGGGACATGTCTATAGTCTTTGTGTGGTGCTTCATGCCTAAAGTCTAGGTGTAGTGGGACATGTATATTATCTAGGTTTGGTGCTTAATTTCTATAATCTAGGTGTAGTGGAACATGTCTATAGTCAGGGTGTAGTGGGACATATTTATCGACTTTTTGTAGTGGGAAACATCTCTACTCTAGGTGTAGTGGGACATGTCTATAGTCTAGGTGTAGTGGGACATGTCTGTAGTCTAGGTGTAGAGGGACATGTCAATACTGTATGTGTAGTTGTTCATGCCTTTAGACTAGGTATAGTGGTTCATTTCTATAGTCTAGGTGTAGCGGGGTATTTCTATAGTCTAGGTGTAATGGGAGAAGTCTATAGTCTAAGTGTAGTGCGATATTTCTATGCTCTAGCTGAAGTGAGACTTGTCTATAGTCTGGGTGTATTGGGACATGTCTACAGTCTTGGTGTAGTGGCACATGTATATACTGTATGTGTAGTGGTTAATGTCTATACTCTAGGTATAGTTGGACAAGTCTATAGACTAGGTGTAGTGGGAAATGTCTATAGTCTAGGTGTAGTGAGACATGATTATACTCTAGTTTATAGTCTAGGTGTAGTGGGATATGTCTACAATCTAGGTGTAATGGGACATGTCTATAGTCTAAGCGTTCTGGGACATGTCTATAGTCTAGGATCAGTGGGACTTTTGTACAGTCTAAGTGTAGAAGGACATGTCAATAGTGTACGTGTAGTTGTTCATGTCTATCGATTAGGTAGAGTCATTCATGTCTGTAGTATAGGTGTAGTGGGACATGTCTGTAATCTATGTTTAGTGGGAGATGTCTATAGTCTAGGCATAGTGCTTCATGTCTGTTATCTTGGTGAAGTGCGATATTTCCACACTCTAGCTGTAGTGAGACATGTTTATAGTCTAGGTGTAGTGGGGCATGTCTATAGTCTAGGTGTAGTGGCACATACCTATACTTTATTGCAGTGGTTCATTTCTATTCTCTAGGTGAATTGGGACATGTCTATAGTCTAGTTGTAGTGCTTCATGTCTATATTCCTGGTGTAGTGGAGCATATCTATAGTCTAGGTGTAGTGGTTCATTTATATAGGCTAACTGTAGTGGGACAAGTCTATAGTGTAGGTGTAGTGGGGCATGTCTATAGTCTTGGTGTAGTGGTTCATGTTTATAGTCTAGTTGTAATGGTACATGTCTATAGTCTAGGTGTAGTGCTTCCTGTCTAGAGTCTATGTGTAGTGGGAAATGTCCATAAACTATGTGTAGTTGGACGTGTCTTTAGTCTTTTTAAAGTGAGAAATGTCTCCAGACAAGATGTAGTGGTTCACAACTATAATCTTGGTATAGTGGTTCATGTCTATAGTCTATGTGTAGTTGGACATGTCTATAGTCTTGGTGTAGTAGAACATGTCTGTAGTGTAGGTATATTGGGACATGCCTATATTCTACATGTAGTGGGACATTTCTATGGTCTAGGTGTAGTGGGACATGTCTATGGTCTAGGTGTAGTGGGACATGTCTATGGTCTAGGTGTAGTGGAAAAAGTCTATAGTCTAGGTGTAGAGGGACATGTCTATAGTGTAGGTGTAATAGTTCTCGTCAGTAGTCTATTTGTAGTGGGGCATGTCAACAGTCTAGGTTTAGTGGACATGTCTTTTTTTTTTTTTTTTTTTTTTTTTGAGACAGGGTTTCTCTGTGTAGCCCTGGCTGTCCTGGAGCTCACTTTGTAGACCAGGCTGGCCTTGAACTCAGAAATCCACCTGCCTCTGCCTCCCGAGTGCTGGGATTAAAGGCGTGCACCACCATGCCCAGCTTAGTGGACATGTCTATAGTCAAGGTGTAGTGGAACATGTCTAGACTGTATTTGTAATGGTTCATGTCAATAGTTTAGGTGAAGTGGGAGATGTCTATACTCTAGGTGTAGTGGGACATTTGTATAATCTAGGTATAGTGGGACATGTCTATAACCTAGGTGTGGTGCTTCATTTCTATAGTCTAGGAGTACTCGGACATGTCTATAGTTAGGTGTAGTGCTTTATGTCAACAGTCTAGGTGTAGTGGTAAATGTCTACAGTCTAGGTGTATTAGGACATATTTATAGTTTAGGTATATTCCTCACGTCTATATTCTAGGTGTAGTGGGACATGTATAGTGTATTGCCAGGGACTCCGGTGGAGTCAGCTTGACAGATGAAAGTCTGAAAGCTTTCTCATGAGGAAAGAGTTTCAAGGAAACTTACTCCCAGATCTTTGTCTATTCCTCTAACCCATAAAATTAATTTCCACCACATTAGTCTAGTGTATAGATTCACGTGCACTCTATTAAGCATTACCTTATAGTAAATGCCTTTTAAGATTGTATTCTAACATAGCTAAAGCCTTTTCCCAGTGTTCTTAGATTCCAGATAGCAGCAAGGAGCTTAACCCATTCAGTAGCTAATAAAGCACTAGCCATTAATTCAGATGTCTGCAAATAGAGTCTAAAATTCTCACTGAGATAGAAATTCTTATTACAGACTACATTCCATGCCAAGAGCAAATTAGTATACTATACTGAAAATGGACAGTCTCCAGATATAGATAAGAATTAACGAGGCCTAGAGAATTTTGGGGTCAGTGACACTACATTAGTCTTGAGGCGTATCAAGAGTTAACTACCCTGAGGCTTTTAACTCTAAGTGTAAAACTCTTGCCTGGCAGAAAGCGCTAATCTCTAATGTAAACATTTATCTGGTCCCTACAAATTCCCTTTGTAGTCACTCCCTTTGCATCTGTGCTATCTCTAGTGTTTAACATTTATCTGGTTCCTTTTGAAGTCACTCCTTTTGCACCTGGAAAAATTCAATGTGCCTTATTCTGTTATGATTTGCAATTTACTCTGTATTGTAAAAGTCTGAGGCTCAACTAGAAAATTACATTCAGATTCTACACCTCTCTTGTGTGTGTCTGATTGTCATTTCATCCGACTCCTTTGCTCATCTGCCTAAGAAATCCCGTTCCTCACAGACCAGGGACCCAAAGGGTCTGCGGCAGTTGGCGCCTTCGAACAGGGACAACTGGGCAGATTAGTCTTTTCTTTCTCTTTCTTTTTCTCTCTATTCTTTATTTTCTCAGGCAAAGTTAGGACTTCGTGTGACCGTGCTGCAGACGGGCTGATACGTATATCAGTTAAGAAATGAGTAAGTTTTTATCATGGGGCAGTCAAAATCAAAAGGGAATATTAAAGCATGTGTAGATGCCTCACTGGCTGTAATGCAGGAATTAGCTTACGCCACAGCAAGGAAAGGGAAGAAATTCGGCGCTACGTGTGGAATTACATGTTTCGGTTGCAAGAAACCGGGGCACCTGAGAAAAGATTGTAAAAATCTCTCAGGAGACAAGAAGAGCATTCCTTTGGGTCCCTCTCAGTGTTGTGAAAAGCACTGGAGAAGTGAATGTAAATCAAAGTCCCATAAGGATGGGACTCTGCTCACTAAGAAGCAGGTAAGGCAAAAAACTAAAGGGGCAGTCTCTTAGCCCTGTTCAGAAACTGTGGAGCTCATTATAAGACACAGCTCCAGTTATAAGAAAAACTTCAAGTTGTGGATTCTGATACTTTAGGCTAAATTAAAAGTTATGGTTAAATTATGGTCAAAGTATAAAAAGAGACTTCATAAAAGTCAAAATATAGGTCACTTCTTACTGTTACCTTATTTACAATTTTCCAATCCTACATTGTGCTAAAAATTAGTAGAAAAGGCTTTATTGAAATTTAAGTCATCTCCTAAAACATATATAATTCATTCCATAAATGATATTTTTGTTGGTTGCAGAAAATAGCGTTTTTACAGATGGCTACAAAATATATGACTAAGTGTGGACTGATGGTGGCTTAAAAAAGATTCAGCATGGTAAACTTTTAGGCTACTTGAGACATTTGGTGTATAGAGATTGTTTTCTCAAAAATTAGCCCTCAGATTAAATAAATTAGAAGTTTAGATGCTTGCCAGAAGCTGTTGGAAAATTTTGGATTTTAATCTTGGTTTGACAACCTGCCTTTTACAAGCAGGAAAAGAAAGAAAGGGATAAAAGAAAATGGATTTTAGAATTCTCCCAGGGACAGAGAGAAATCGGGGGATGCCCTGTTTTATTCTCTCTGGCCCCTACAGGAGAAATTCTCTACCCTCTTTAAATTGTTTGGTGCACCAATCACGTGTCAATTCATGTATGTCTTTTGTTTTGTTGTCTGAGTGATTGTGTCAGTGTCTGAATGGCTGACTGTTTTATGTTTCATGTTGAAAAAATAAAACAAAAATAAATGGTTAAAACTTTACCTGCTGATTCACTCTCAGTTTGCACAAAGGAGGCTAAGAGAGAGCCTTCACTTTAGCCATAAATCAAGCACAGCAAGAGAGGCCCTGCTAAAAACTGTTTTTAAAGAAAAGGAATCTGCAACCTCTTAGTTCTAAGGCAAATAAGCTGGTAGTTGTTTTTTCCTAAAACTTTCTCTGCAAGTTTGTGATCATTGTGTTTAGCAAATAACAAATTGCTTTTTTATCTTACAAGTATAGCTATAAAAGGTAAAATTCTTTGATTGATCTAAATTCATAAGATTCATGTAGCCACTTCATTTGGTCTTTGATTGGTCTTATAAATATGGTCTACATATCTTAGTCATAGAGAATTGGCTTATAAGTTATTTGGGTATGATTAAAAAGATGTAACACTGGTTACAAAGTTAACTTAAAAGTAGTAACTCAGGGCCAGAGTCATTTTCAAACAAAAGCACCTGGCATAAACCAGCCCAGAAAACTAGTCCTCTAAAGATACTTCTAAATTGAGATAGCATTTTATGTAATTCTTATCCAAAAAGATAGACTTATAGGGATAAAATTTTAAAACAATGTCTCTTTAATAAAACATTAACCAGTACCCCGGAGCTCTTGACTCTAGCTGCATATGTATCAAAAGATGGCCTTGTCGGCCATCACTGGAAAGAGAGGCCCATTGGACATGCAAACTGTTCCCCAGTACAGGGGAACGCCAGGGCCAAAAAAAAAAAAAAAAAAAAAAAAAAAAAAAAAAGGGAATGAGTGGGTAGGGAAGTGTGGGGGGGGGAGGGTATGGGGGACTTTTGGGATAGCATTGGAAATGTAATTGAGGAAAATATGTAATAAAAATATTAATTAAAAAATGCCTTACAACCTTAAAAAAACCATTAAAATCTAAACTGTCATACATTAATAAATTAACAGCCAAATTTTGTAACGTGGTAGTGATGTTTTTAGTATTGATTTTAAGGAGAATAAATTGTTTAAAATTGGGTCTTGCTTTCCAAAAGTTATAGATATATTCTAATATTGCAACAAAAACTTAAAAATTATGGTTAAAATTGCCATTGACTACAGTTTACAGTTTAATCAAGAGCTTAAGACTTTTAACTCACCCATAATTAAGATTCTTACTAGAATAATCAACTTATAAGAGAGCTAATGCTGCTCACTTGGGCCATTCAGCCATACAAAGCAAAGCAGAATTAACTAGATATATTCATCTTTGTGCAAAAATTCGACCCTCACACAATCAGTTTGACTATGGCTGCGGCCTTACAGGACCATAAAAGGTCATAAAAGAAAATGTTTAAGGTATAAGTCATCTTAAGAAAGATTATCCAAAATCAGAGGTATGGACAAACAGTTAAATTGTTCCCTCTAGAATCTGTCCTCATTGCAGGAGGGCAAGATGCTCAAATTAGAAAATATATACATTTGGGTTAATACAAAGCTTAAAGCAGCCTCAAAAAAGCTTGTGCAAAGTTTCTTGTGTTTTACAGACTGCGACTAGGGAAGTTCTTGAAACTTCACCCTCCCTGCCTTCAGGGAGAATTTCTTTTAGCTAAACAACAATTTTTTCTTTTCAGATCTACCCAGGTGTTGTTCATAATAAAGACTAAATTAAAGATTTATAAAAGGTCAATCAGGCTATAAAACTTATAAAGGCATTACAAGATAACTTGCCTACTTCATGTAAAATTATTATATATTTGAAAGTTTTTTATTTCCTTTGCATCCTGTTATCTGTAGAAAATTTACTTCTAGTGAACTGGTAACCATTAAAGGATTTTACCCCTAGGTACGGCTAATATAGTCTTACATTATGTAAAAAATTTTCATTGTCCAGGCTTCAATACAAGAAACAAAAAGTTTAAATCTTTCAGTATATATTGTTTCCTAAGTAGAAAATATTTTTATTAGCTAATGTCTCTAAAAGAAAAGTTTAAACTTCTGGAAAATAGTTATTGCTTCATAAGATTCAGAGGCAATATCTTTTTAATATTTAGGGTTTTAGTTATACTGCAAAATTGGTACAAATTTGCTTCAAAATTTTATTTTCAAAAGCTTCCAGGAGATGTTAATTGGCCAAGACCTCACCTTAAATTCACCACAGGAGAACCTAAGCCTTTGTTAAGTGCTATCAAGTGAAGTTCAAGTTAACTGGTGAGAACCAAAAAGGCTTTAACAGAAAATAGAGGAAACTTCTGTAATCTATTGGTATCAATTGTAATTGGTGGTAATCAAATATTAGCTACATATTCTAGTTATTGTTATTAAATGTGTCCACAGCTATTCTTTGACAATAGAAAACATTAATGTAAATATCATTCTTCTTCACCTCAAAGTTTTAACATCCTACTATAAGGCTGCTGTGGTACTAATTAAGAATTAAAAATTCCTTGTTCCAAACAGCAATTGGTTATTGCAGAATATTGATATTTAACCTATTGCATACCATCATTTTAAATAAAATTGATACTCATCCTAAAAATAAGTTAAAAATTGCTTATGCATGCTGTTGTATCTTCCATAAATTTATGCATGCTTACATCCCATTTACTGTATTTAAAAGCAACCCTTCTATGGGAGAAAAGTATATGTGAATTGGATCACATGTTTATTCTTTTGAGTTTTTACCTGCTTCAGCACAGATAATTAAAATATGTGCTGTAAATGGTGTTTTAAAATGTTAAAGATTGCATGAAAAAGACCTCTTAAGGCAATGCCACACTAGATTTATATCCCAGGTAGATTATGAATCTTATACAAAAATAATTGGCCATATAACCTCATTCTTTACATCATCAAAATAGTAATGGCTTGAGATAATAATTTGGTATTTAAAATAAATAAATAAATTAATTAATTAATGTACATGTCATATTGTAAAGATTTGATCTCAGTGTCCTCAGTTTCTACCTGTTCCACACGTTGGTATTAATTCTTGAGGATGTATACTTAATCAATTATTACAAATAGATACTTTTTAATTTTACAAAAATAAAATATGCACATGTGACTATTGATACCTTTTTTAGTCTTTCTAATTACAACTGCTTTTACAAAAAAAAGCAACTAAAAGTATAGTTGCCTGTATTAATTTTTCTTAAACTTGGTGTTCCAAATCAAAATTAAAACTGGCTATTACAGCCAAGCATTTGAGATGTTTTATCAACAATTTAATGTTATCCATGTTACTGAGATTTCTATAATTCCCAAGGAAACAGTACTGTGGAACTTTAAATCTATATCTTTTAAAAATTTAGATGCTAAAAATCTCTCTAAGTGTCTATGGCACCCTACAATCAAGCATACTCATGAGATGAAGGGATCCACTTATTGGCACATGGCATGATCCTGTTCAGATACTTAATATGGGGAAAAGAGGGCAATATTTCTGTTCTTTCCACAGAATGCTACAAGAGTGTGATAGCTCCCAGAATGATTCATGTGACAGGCTGACCTGTGAGGTCCTGAGTGCCCTGACAGTGGTGACCAGAAAGCTGTATTGAGTGCACAGAGGAAAAAGAAATCAGAAAGCAGTCACTCACAAGCAAAATAAAGAAACTCTTCCTATCTCCGCCATGGGCTACAAAGAGAGCAGACCTGGTGTCAACTTGGGGACAACTAAAAAAGCTGACTCGTGAGGCGGTGGGACTGCTACAGAGTATTGGACAAGATTTCATCAGAGACATTGTTTTTGGCCATTCAGGCCAACTCCCCTATAAAAGCTTGTGTACCTTACCTGTATGCTTATTGTCAAATAATTTTAAGAGTTAAGATCACCAATCTTGACAAGTCTTTTCATATACATTGTAATTCCTGTCATTTAACTAATTGTGTAGATCCTAATTTAAACAAGGAATCTATTGTTATGATTTTATTCAAAAGATCTGCTTATGCTTTGCTGCCTGTAGAGTTGAAAAATGATCCTTGGTTTAAAAATTCTAAATTGCAAACTTTAAAGAGTAAACGAACTTATTGGACCTAAGAGATTTGTAGCAACACTAATCTTAAAAATTACAGCCTTAATTACAATCTTAAATTGCTTTACAATATCCACGACAGCCTTAGTACAGCAACAACATACTGCTCATTTTGTTAATGACATGTATAAGAATATCTCTGTAGCCTTGTCAGAGATGTATTTTATAGATAAAAAATTGGAAGCAAAGGTTAACGCCCTGGAAGAAATAATACTGGCAATAGGACAAGATATTACTAATATTAAGACCAGGTTAGCTACTAAGTGTTATGCTTCTTTCCAATACATTTGTGTCACTCCTTTACCTTACAACACCACCACTGACTGGGAAAAGACAAAAACTCATTTACAGAGTATATGGAAATATACTGATATTTCTCATGACTTAAAACAGTTAAAGGTAAAATTTTCAGATATTAGTAAAAGCCATCTGGACACTTGGAACATTGATGAATTGGCTAGAGATTTGAAAAACAACTTAAGTGCATTGAACCCCCTGGATTGGGTTCAATATATAATCCTACTTGTGATTATTTTTGGCATTGCTCTATTAGTAATCATTGTGTTTCCACTCATCTTTAGAGTGCTCCTGAGATCTGTAGCTACGACGAAGCAGGACATCCTAGAACTTAGGCTGAGAAATAAAAATAAATTATTTAAAATTAAAAAAAAGGGTGAGATGCCAGGGACTCCGGTGGAGTCAGCTTGACAGATGAAAGTCTGAAAGCTTTCTCATGAGGAAAGAGTTTCAAGGAAACTTACTCCCAGATCTTTGTCTATTCCTCTAACCCATAAAATTAATTTCCACCACATTAGTCTAGTGTATAGATTCACGTGCACTCTATTAAGCATTACCTTATAGTAAATGCCTTTTAAGATTGTATTCTAACATAGCTAAAGCCTTTTCCCAGTGTTCTTAGATTCCAGATAGCAGCAAGGAGCTTAACCCATTCAGTAGCTAATAAAGCACTAGCCATTAATTCAGATGTCTGCAAATAGAGTCTAAAATTCTCACTGAGATAGAAATTCTTATTACAGACTACATTCCATGCCAAGAGCAAATTAGTATACTATACTGAAAATGGACAGTCTCCAGATATAGATAAGAATTAACGAGGCCTAGAGAATTTTGGGGTCAGTGACACTACATTAGTCTTGAGGCGTATCAAGAGTTAACTACCCTGAGGCTTTTAACTCTTAAGTGTAAAACTCTTGCCTGGCAGAAAGCGCTAATCTCTAATGTAAACATTTATCTGGTCCCTACAAATTCCCTTTGTAGTCACTCCCTTTGCATCTGTGCTATCTCTAGTGTTTAACATTTATCTGGTTCCTTTTGAAGTCACTCCTTTTGCACCTGGAAAAATTCAATGTGCCTTATTCTGTTATGATTTGCAATTTACTCTGTATTGTAAAAGTCTGAGGCTCAACTAGAAAATTACATTCAGATTCTATACCTCTCTTGTTTGTGTCTGATTGTCATTTCATCCGACTCCTTTGCCCATCTGCCTAAGAAATCCCACTCCTTACAGACCAGGGACCCAGAGGGTCTTCGGCAGTGTATGTGTACTAGCACTAGTACTAGTGTATGTTTAGTGGTTCATGTCTATACTCTAGGTATAGTTGGACATGTTCATTGTCTAGGTGTAGTGGGACGTGTCTATAACCTGGGTGTGTGGGACATGTCTTTAGTGTGTGTTTAGGTGAACATGTTTACAGCCTAGATGTAGTGGTTCATAACTATTGTTATAGTGGTTCATGTCTATAGTCTAGGTGTAGTCGGACATGTCTATAGTCCAGGTGTTGTGGAAAAGGAATATAGTCTAGAAGTAGAGGGACATGTCTATACTGTATGTGTAGTGGTTCATGCCAATAGTCTAGTTGTAGTGGGAAATGTCAACACTCTAGGTGTAGTGGTTCACAAGTATAGTCTAGGTAAAGTGGTTCAAGTCTATAGTCTGGGTGTAGTCAGACATGTCTATAGTCTAGGTGTAATGGAACATGTGTATACTGTATGTGTAGTGGTTCATGTCAATAGTCTATGTGCAGTGGGACATGTCTACACTCTACGTGTAGTGGGACAATCCTATAGTCTAAGTGTAGTGCTTCATGAATATAGTCTAGGTGTAGTAGGAAATGTCTATAGTCTAGGTGTAGTGGTTCATGTGTATAGTCTAGGTGTAGTGGGACATGTCTTTAGTCTTCGTGTAGTGGATCATGTTTACAGTCTAGATGTAGTGGTTCATAACTATTGTCTAGTTATAGTGGTTCATGTCTATATTCTAGGTGCAGTGGGACATGTGTATATTCTAGGTGTAGGGGCACATGTCTATAGCCTAGGTTGTAGTAGGACATGTCTATAGTCTAGATGTAATGGGACATGTCTATAGTAATGTGGGTGTGTGGGATGTGTCTTTAGTCTTTGTTTAGTGGAACATGTTTACAGTCTATGTGGAGTGGTTTATAACTATTGTCTAGTTATAGTGGTTCATGTATAGGTGTATTCGGACGTGTCTATAGTCCTGGTGTAGTAATAAATGAATATAGTCAAGAAGTAGTGGGACATGCCTATAGTCCAGGTGTAGAGGGACATGCCTATACTGTATGTGTAGTGGTTCATGTCAATAGTCTTGTTGTAGTGGTACATGTCAACACTCTAGGTGTAGTGGTTGATAACTATAGTCTAGGTATAGTGGTTCAAGTCTATAGTCTCGGTGTAGTTGGACATGTCTATACTGTATGTGTAGTGTTCATGTCAATAATCTAGCTGTAGTGGGACATGTCTACACTCTAGGTGTAGTAGAACATTTCTATAGTCTAGGTGTAGCGCTACACATCTATAGTCTAGGTGTAGTAGGAAATGTCTGTAGTCTAGGTGTAGTGGTTCATGTCTATAGTCTAAGTGTAGTGGGACATGTGTATAGTCTAGGTGTATGGGGACATGTCTATCTATAGTCTAATTGTACTGGTTCATAAATATAGTCTATATTTAGTGGACATGTCTACAGTCGAGGTGTAGTGTTTCATGTCTATATTCTAGGTGTAGTGGGACATGTCTGTAATCTAGATGTATTGGTATATGTCTATAATCCAGGTATAGTGGGACTTGCTTATAGTCTAAGTGTAATGGAAATGTCTACAGAATAGGTGTAATGGGACATGTCTGTAGTCAAGGTGCTTTGGGACATATCTATAGCGTAGGTGTAGTGGTTCATAACTATAGTCTAGGTATAGTGGGACATGTCTATAGTCTATGTGTGGTGCTTCATGTCTAAAGTCTAGGTGTAGTGGGACATGTATATTATCTAGGTGTAGTGCTTCATGTCTATAGTCCTGGTGTAGTGGAACATGTCTATAGTCTAGGTGTGGTGGTTCATGTATATAATCTAACTGTAGTGGGACATGTCTATAGTCTAGGTGTAGTGGTTCATGTCTATAGTCTAGGTGTAGTGTGACATGTCTATAATCTAGGTGTAGTGGGACATGTCTATAGTCTAGGTGTAGTGGTTCCTGTCTAGAGTCTAGGTGTAGTGGGAAATATCTATAAACTACGTGTAGTGGGATGTGTCTTTAGTCTTTTTATAGTGGGATATGTATACAGTCAAGAAGTAGTGATTTATAACTATAAGTATGTGCTTCATGTGTATAGTGTAGGTGTAGTTGGTACATGTCTTTAGTCTTGGTGTAATGGTTCATGTCTATAATCTAGGTGTATTGGTTCATGTCTATAATCTAGGTGTAATGGGTCATGTCTATAGTCTAGGTGTGTTGGGAAATGACTATAGTCTATGTGTAGTGGGACATATCTATAATCTAGATGTAGTGTTACATGTCTACAATCTAGGTGTAGTGGGGCATATTTATTGTCTAGGTGTATTCCTAATTTCTATAGTCTAGATGTAATTGGACATGTCTATAGTCTAGGTGTAGTGGCGCATGTCTATACTGTATGTGTAGTAGTTCATGTCTATACACTAGGCATAGTTGGATATGTCTATACTCTAGGTGTAGTGTGACATGTCAATAATCTAGGTGTAGTACTACATGTCTATAGTCTAGGTGTATTAGTACATGTCTATATTCTAGGTATAGTGGAACAGGTCTATAGTGTAGGTATAGTGGGAAGTGTCTTTAATCTAGGTGTAGTCTGACATTTTTTAGTCTCTGTGCAGTGGAACATGTTTACAGTCTAGGTGTAGTTGTTCATAACTAGAGTCTAGGTATAGTCATTCATATCTATAATCTAGGTGTAGTCAGACATGTCTATACTATATGTGTAGTGGCTCATGTCAATAGTCTAGGTTTAGTGGGACATGTCTACACTCTAGGTGTAGTGAAACATGTCTATAGTCTATGTCTAGTGGGACATGTCTATTTCTAGGTGTAGTGGGACATGTCTATAAACTAGGTGTATTGGTATATGTCTATAGTCCAGGTGTAGTGGGACATGTCTATAATCTAGGTGTATTGGTATATGTCTATAGTCCAGGTGTAGTGGGACATGCCTATAGTCTAAGAGTAGTGAAACTGTCTACAGACTAGGTGAAAGGGATGGACATCTGGGGCGGATGCTGATTACAGGCTTCTTGCAACTTATCTTGGAATGTCGGCCCTAAAACTGTCCCGGGCGGCCTTCAAACATTCTGCAGTTTATCTTGGAGTGCCAGCCCTGACCTCACAGTCCCAGGAAGCCATCAAACATTTTGTAGCTATCTTGGAGTGCCATAAACAGTCCCAGGCACCAAACGGAGACATGGAGGAGGAGGTGAAGCTGCCTTAATCTAAGCAGTTCTAGGCGCCAAGTGAAGGAGGGAGTGAAGCTGGCAGTCTCAAGTGCCAGGTGGAGGCAATGAAGGAGGGGGGTGACATAATTCCCTTCAAAGGGTCAGCCGGATCTTTAGGGTGAGAGTAAGTGCGGGACCTAGTTTCCCACGGTTTGGTCTCTCACAGCTCACCAAATTTCCTTGTACCCTCTACAAACAAAAGAAACTTATTCCTTCTCCTTTTCTGAAAAATGGTCCATTAACCTTATTAAAACCAAAACTACTGTTTATAGCTTTGGGGGAAAATACCTTTTTCAAAAAATATTTTTCTTTTCTCAAAAAGAAAACCCATACCTTCTCATCCTAACTCAGTCAGAAGCAGGCTGATTTCAGGTCCATCCTGCCAGGAGGGCAGTTCCTTCCCTCAGGCTTTTTGTCTGACACTAGAAACTGAAAATTGTTAATCAGCTTTGAAGGCTCAAGTGCCACCTTGAGACATGATCTTTTTCAGATGTCTTGATTTGGCCCTGCTGCTTCCCATCCCATGCCAATGGATCCTTTAACAGTACTGTAAAATAGCAACTAAGGCAGTTCAGAGACTGGTAGGACTCATCTTTATACCTCAAAGCCTTTTGAACAAATTGACTTGAGTAGAGCTGCCTTACTACAATTTCCCACAGCACTGTAGCTACTGAGTAACACTAGTTGCTCTACAATTTTTAACTAATTGCTTCAGTCATTATTTTCCTAATGTCACTGTCTTAGGTAGGGTTCTACTGCTGTAACAGACACCATGACCAAGGCAAGTCTTATTAAAACAACATTTAATTGGGGCTGGCTTACAGGTTCAGAGGTTCAGTCCATTATCATCAAGGTGGGAGCATGGCAGTATCCAGGCAGGCATGGCTCAGGCAGAGCTGAGAGTTCTATATCTTTATCCAAAGGCTGCTAGTGGAAGACTGACTTCCAGGCAACTAGGGTGAGGATCTTATGCCCACACCCACAGTGACACACCTACACACCTACTCCAACCAGGTCACACCTATTCCAACAAGGCCACACCTCCAAATGGTGCCACTCCCTGGTCCAAGAATATACAAACCATCACAGTCACTGACTGAGTATTCTCTTTTAAGGCTAACTTCCCCATCCTCAATATACATGCTCTGCTAATAGTTCTTGAAATGTTTCAGTTATGATCATCCCTTAGCACTGTGTATATTTTAAACTTGTGGACAAAGACTTACAGACAAGTGGAAAAAGTAAGTTCTCTTTACAATCCAGAACTCATTTTTCAATATGAGTCTTGATTATATATGAGGGAATATGATCCCCTAGTCCCCCCAAAATTGTCCATTAGAAACCCAAGAACCAGTAGCTTTCTTACTTCTTTAATTCTCCATAAGGCATCAATTTTATGCTACTGTGTGTGTATGTGTGTGTGTATTACTGTATACATGTATTTTCTTTTTTAAGTAAAAAAAAAAAAAGAAAAAAGAAAGAAAGAAAGAAAGAAAGAAAGGAAGAAAGAAAGAAGAAACTTTATTCACCTATGTCCAATATAGGCATCTAGGTATATAGTTACAAATTAAAGGCCACAAATACTTCCCAAGAAAAATCATTAAAACAAAATCAGCTCCTCCTTTCACATAGCACAGCTAGCCATCAAAGCACGCCAGCTAAGAGAAAGGTGTTGTCCATGGAGACAGGAAGGCTGAGCTTTTCCTCTTTGGATGATAGCTGAGTTTTTATTGGCAGTTCTAGTAAAATATGTAACTTCTCATTCATTCTAAGCAAGGCTCCCCCCCCCCCAAGCTTTTCTTCAAATAACCCCTGTACTCTTCCATTAGAATTGGGGATTTTGAATAGCAGGGTTTTGGGTAATAAGCAGTCACTTTAAATCATTTATTGGCTATGTGGAGAAGAAAGAATGTGGGAGGATGTCAGAGATGGTGAGTGAGAGAGAGATAGTTCATTGGACACACTGGAAGACAGCAAGCATTTCAAAGCTGCTTTCAGTATCCCACGAAGGCCCAAACTGCTACCGTGGTGAGGGCAAACACTGGTAGCAGCACCATAGCTACAGGAACTCCACTTGGCTCTCCTTCACCTCGATGTACTATAGGTCCGTTCTGCACTGGTAACCTGTGCTGTACTCTCAGGGACACAGCACATCCCGCATTACGGAAGAGGTCTACAGCATCTTGGTGCAGCAGGTTCTTCAGATCTTGGTCATTTACTGAGAGGATCTTGTCACCCTCCTGGAGCCGCCCATCCTGGGCCACAGCCCCATCCTCTTTGATGCGGCTGTCATAGATGCCACTGTCCTTGGACACATACTGTTGATCTGTCTCACCGACATTGTTGAAGCCCAGCCCCGAGGGTCCTCTCATCAGGTTGATCTCTTCCTCCATGACTGAATAATCCACCCATTTGTTCATATCTGACTGCTCTCTGGGCGGAAACCCGGGGTCAGTGGGTGCCCAGAGTAGGCGAAAGTGAATCAAGCTCCGCGCCGCCTCCCCAGCATAGCTTTTCCTATTTCTATTATTCTTAGATTTGATCTTTTCACAAATTTCCTAAGTGTTTGGAGTTAGCAAATCTCTACACTTTTTTTCTGATGTGTTGATATCTTTTATGCCTGAGATTCTCTTTTCCATCTCATTTTTTTCTGTTCATGATGTTTACATCTGTAGCTCCTGATCTCCTTCCTAGGTTTTCAATCTCCATGTTTCCTCTATTTGTGATTTCATTATTGTTTCTATTTCCATATTTATAACTTGGACATTTTTCTTCAATTCCTTCACCAATTTGATTATATTTTCCTGTATTTCTTTAAGGGATTTATTTGTTCCCTCTTTAAGGGCCTCCTCCTGTTTTCCTGTCTTTTCCTGTATTTCTTTAAGGGAGTTATTTTTATCGTCTTTAAAGGCTTCTATCATCTTTGAGAGATGGAATTTTACATCAGAATCATGCTCTTCGCATATGTTAAGGTATCCAGGGCTTGCTGTGGTAGAAGAACTGGACTCTGATGGTGCCTAAATTACATTGACTTCTTTTGTTTATGTTCTTCAACTTGCCGTTCACCACCTGATTATATGTGGTGTTAACTGTCCTGGGAATCTTGAACTGCAGCAGTGCATTGGCTTCTCGTGTGTATGTTCTTCAACTTGTCTTTCTCCATGTGGTTATATGCAGCATTAACTCTCCTGGGATTCTTTACTTGGAGCAGCCCTCCTGGGAGGCGAGTAGTGCTGTCTCTGGTTAGGGTACGCACCTGTGTCCCAGGTTAGAGCAGGCTTCTAGTGTCCCTAGATAGGTCAGGCTCCGGCGTTCCTGGTTAGAGCAGTTCTCCTTGGAGACAGGAAGGGTTGTCAGGTGGGAGACCCAGCACACTGATCTGCCACAGGTGCAGGTGGAGTTTCTGACCAAAAGGGAGATCAGAGTTATTTCTTTCATAAAAAGCTAATGACGGAGGTCTGTAGAGATGGCTCAATGATTAAAAGCACCGACTGCTCTTCCAGATGTCCTGAGTTGTACTCTCAGCAACCACATGGTGGCTCACAACCATCTTTAATAGAATCCAGTCCACTCTTCTGGTGTGTCTGAAAACAGCAACAGTGTCACTATATTCATTAAATAAATATGTAAATAAATAAATAATCTTTATTTATAAAAACTACCAATGAAGAGAAAATTGGATATTGCCAAAGTTCTGAGAAATAACAGTAAAAATTCCCTTCCGAACAAAAAATATGATTACCAGAAAAGTTTTAAAATGAGAGCAAAATAACTACTCTCTGAATTCAAAGGTAATTTATCTTGAAAATATGTTTGCTGTTGCGAGCTGGCCTGCGGCTCACAAGAAACGGGTACACCTGGGAGGCAAGCCGGGGCTGTAAAGAGAGGGGAAACTAGGCGGTCGAGAGAAAAATGGAGCTAAGTCAAGATTCCTGATCAAAGCTCAAATATTTAATGGCAAATGCGCTTATAAAGTCGGGGAGGCATTCCTGCCAATTCGTCCTTGGAGCCTGGAACCAGAGCCGGATAGGGTGTAGTCTCCTGAATAGCTCAGCGGCCTCCCAGCAGGTAGCAGTATCTTGAAGGGGAACAGTGGCAGTGGCTGAACAATAGAGTGATCTAGGGAGGAAGGCTCCACCTTATTGGCAGCAAGGTTAAGGTCTGGCTCAGCCTGCTTCAGGCTGGGAAAGGGAGGTTACAGTTTGTATTAAATTAACTAACATTTATAAAAGTGAAGGAAAAAGTGAAATATTATAATTATATAAAATACTAAACCTCAAACAAATGGGGACACAGGAAAAATTACACAAAACAATCAGAAAATACTAACAGGAAGATAATAGGATGGTTACTGTGTATTCAGTTGGAATAAAACATGCAGTCAATATGGTTTGCAAAGGGTAGATAAAAGGGAACCTTCCGTTTTCCTGTCAGAAAAGAAACATTTCCTGAGAAGTAAAGACATACTCTGAAAGTTAATGAGTCATACTTTACAAAACAAAGGGAAAATAGAACCTGCAGTATTTATATAAACAAAATGAAGTCTATTTAAAAGCATAAAATGTGACAAATGGTGAAATTATTTATTAAAGGAGACAGTTTTAATAAAGAATGGGCCTTAGTTTCCTGTCATCTTTCCTGGATGCTGAGTAACAAAGGCAGACAAGGCTGGTAGGATCAGAATGGGTTTTCACTCACCTTCATGCTCATCCTTTGCTGGCCGTTAAGAGGACACCTGTTCACTAGTCTCCTGAGGCAGATGCAATATCATCGGTATTACAGTGGATGAGGTTAAAAATAAATACATGGCACTTAAACTGTAGACAATGATCTCGTGTTCCAGAGCCCTCAGCTGCAACTAATAATCTGAGGTTTCTTCGTACCTCTTCCTCTCACAAAGAACTAACTAACATATTTGACACTTGGACCATAAAAGAAAGATGTTTTTGTTAAGTTCTGGACCACTCTGGGAGGAACATGAATATGTTACATGTGGTAATACACGTGTAAATCCCCATGCTGCATTCTCCTTATCTTGAATGTGAAATCTGTACCTGATCCACTGCCACTGAACCTTGATTGTGAAAGAGTAATAAACTCAATGCTCCAAGGTATGCTAATCATAAAGCAGATAGCGACATTCCTTCCTCCACCCACCCGCTTCCTGAGTTCAAAGAGTGTTCATTCAAAGAAAGTCACCCTGACCCACCCTGACCACTACTGGAACCCACTATACAAAGGTGCTATTGCTAGGGGCTCTTAGATTGTTAGGGGCTCTTAGAAACTGTCTTGAGAGATAACCTGACACTTGTGACTTTGTACTTCCTTGTGACTCTTAACTGGTATTTTTGGTATTTTCCAACAACGCCCTTCCCACCTCCTTGAGTTGTGGTTCCTTCCTTTAAATACCCCCTTACTCAGCTACTCGGGGCTTCACAGTCCTCTACCCCTGCGTGGTGTATGACCGTGGGCCCGAGAGCGCTCTTAAATAAAAATCCTCTTGCAATTTGCAGCAAGACCGTTTCTCGTTGGTGATTTTGGGGTGTCGCCTCTCCTGAGTGGGGGAGTCCTCACGTTGTGGGTCTTTCAATTGGACTCCATCTTCCCAGTTAGTTGTACCATAGATCAAGGGCTAAGGAGTTTTCCCTGGTTTCTGCTGGTACCAGCTTAAATAACTGCTAATGTCCTGACTTCCCTGGCAATTGAGAATGATTGTGTCTCCCAGAGAGGCAGACATGGGTGATGGAGTCATCTGGACGTCACATCTAGCTCCTAGAAGAGGAGACATAATGAATATCCATATAGGTAAGCATGGTAAAAGAATACCTTCCCCAAATGCCAGTCAATACTAGTCACAGTATAACAGTGAAATTCCAATTTTAGTTTATTTTACCTGGAAACCAGAGCAACAGGAACCCAAGAAACTGAACAGAGTACCTTGTGTCTATGCTGAGTCCTGACTGCAATGACAATGGCGGAGTATGATGGTATATGAAGAAGTCCCCAAAGCTGAGCATTGAGAACATGCAAATCATTGGGAACCAGATATTGTTGGGAACAGGTGCAGGACTTACTCATCTCAGCAGTTAGCACAAGCCCAGAGTCTTCAGACGCCTGAGGTCAAACTGCTTGTATGTCTCCAGAGAATGAATCTCTTTTGAAAGATTTAAAATTATATATGACATTTCTAATGTATGTACTCTCTATTTTGAACAATGTATTTCAAAGATATACTGGGGTAATATAGAAGAATATTCTGCTGTCAGGGAATATACAACAGAGAAGAAACAATTAGATCGTTAACTCACTCAAATAATTCTGATTGGTTGAAAAATAGTATGTGTTCCCCTGTGAAATGTTTGGAGTAGGCATTTCTTGAAATGAAAAGGACAATTTATCATAACCACTTTCACTGAATTAAATAAAACATGAGGCTTTACAGCATTAACTTTGCTAACTACAATTCAAAAAGAGGAGCATAACACATGGGATAATGACTACATGTGAAGATGGAGGTGCTTTCATATATACTGACTAAATGGGTGCACTTTTTCCTCAGCTTCAGATCCTCCACAGGTTGGTTTTCTACTATTTACTACTCTTTCCCACAATTCCTCAGCATAAAGTGCTGACTAGTGAGGACAGACTTGAATACTGTCACAGAAAACACTTCATACACGGCTCTGCTGTGTACTACAAATGATATTTTCACCTTTCATTCTTGAGCAGCTAATAGAGAAACTGTTCTTATTCAAGCAGCAATATCACTGTGTGCTTGAAGCAACCTAAGGATTTTCTGAAGCTAGGGAATCCTTGGTATCTTTTAGAAACATATCTGTGAAAGGCCAGAGATTGTGTCACAGAATTGCAGATGCCTAGGCATCATGACTCCAATGTATTGTTTCTGGTCCTGGATTGAAATAGAGTACAGTGGTAGAGGGTACATGAAGAAGAGAAGCTTTTTTTTTTTTTAATTTGAAAGGTCTTTTCTAAGGTTTATTTATTATATATACTTTTATATGATTTTTATAAATATTATAAAATGCTTATTGTGAAATTATAACATTTCATGTGATATACATTTTTTAAAATTAGGTATTTTCTTCATTTACATTTCAAGTCTCCCATACCCTCATCCCCCACTCTCCTACCCACCCACTCCCACTTCTTGGCCCTGGTGTTCCCCTGTACTGAGGCATATAAAGTTTGCACGACCAATGGGCCTCTCTTTCCACTGATGGCCATCTTCTGATACATATGCAGTTAGAGACATGAGCTCCGGGGGGTACTGGTTAGCTTTTTCAAACATGAAAGAAATATACTGTGACCTGTAGTACTGCAGGCCAAGTGCTAAGGACAGAAACAAAACTAAATAAAAAAAATCAAAACCAACTTTTCTACACAAGCACTCTGTAGTTACTTCTGTTCCTAATAGGTGCAATTTCTCATTTTCTTCTACTTCTTAATGTTTCCTAATGGTATATAAATGTACTTATGAATGAAATTTCAATATAGGCACTTAGGAAAACACTACAGATTCAACTCTAACACTACTTCTCTAGCCCCCAAATACTCATCTTCATTAAAAAAAAAAAAACCAATGAGTAAATTTTTGACTCTGGTAGTCCTTACAACTCCTGAATTTTTAAAAGTAAAGTCAAACTCCCAATGAATAACACAAGAAATGATTTTTATCAATAAGATCATGTAAAATCTGCACAAAGAGAAGTTGATTGTTGAATAAAGGTTGGTAATGGTTCAATTAATGACAACTATTAGAAGGAGGATATTTTGTGTGAATCTAGTCTGTGCTACATGTAGAAGTCCTGTCTCAAAAAGGAAAGAAATAAAATGGTAGAAAATGAGCTTTCAACTGACAATGCAACATGGTAAAGATTCCCATTTCTAAAAGAATATATAAAAAATATCCCAAGCAACAAGTGAATGAAAGCAAGACCATAACCAAGAGTGTAAGGATCAAATCATGTATCACCATATCTACTGTGCAGAACACGAGGGGGTTAACATAAAATCACACAAACTTGTACAGTCATAAATTTATGATCCTTTCCTATCTAGCTATGTGTTTTCTGTCTTGAGTTGCCTTCATATTTTGCCTATACCTTTCATCAAATTCGGTTTTCTTGACAACTATTTCTTCATAGAAAATCTGTCGTATCCTTTAATTCATTACCAGAAATCTACCCATTGCCTTCAGAAACTACCTACAGGGATTTCAAAGATGTCACATACTATCTAGCCTCAGAGACATTACAATGAGATTTTGGAGGAGACCTTTTTTACCCCAAAATGGTTGCATTTTCCATTTCTCCAACATAAGCATCAAGTGGCAAAGACTCTGTAGTTGTACAAAGCTCCCGACCCTATGACAGACAGGAGGCAACAGAGTGAGTGAACCAGAGAATGAGGACACAATAATCCTTCAGGTCTATGCACTCAGGGTCATACAGTCTAATTCAGTCATTTTCCTTCAGAACCCACAGACTCCAAAAGCAGTATCACCTGCGGAAGAGGATTTCATCCACAAGCCTGGGACACACTTCAGACCTGAATGGTAGATAACTCTTGAATTAAATACTTCTGCTACACTTTTGCTCTCTGGATAGGTGAGAATCTAAATATTAATACTTCGGAGGAGACCAACGTTTTCTACTTTTTTCTTTTTATTATTAATTCTTTGAGAATTACAAAAGGTGTCTTTTGATCATATTTATTCATAATCCATACACTGTGAGGAGCCGCCCTCACAGTCGCCGTTACAAGATGGCGCTGACATCCGTTGCTCATAGTAAAATGTGCGCAGGCGTCAGGGTATCGTTCCATTACCTGAGCCCTGCCTCTCTCGTGGCGTTAGCTGACTGATAGTGGGCAGCCAATCCCGGTGGTGCACGTCTCCAACCATTTTTCGCAGCCTATAAAAGGGAAGGGTTTTCTGCTCTCTGGGTCTCCTCTCCTGAAGCTGATCATCTATCTCTCGAGATGTATTAGAGCTTTACTGCAGAAGGATCCGAGTGGCCTGTGTGCGTTTTGCTGGCGAGACGGTAGCGTGGGTCACATACACAACTAATTTCACCCAAAATGATCATTTCCCTATTCACCTTGTCCTCCATTTCTTGCCTTATTTTGTTTCATTTAAGACATGTTAGGTTTATAGGATCTCCTAATATGTGGAGGCAATGAGTCAGAGATTTAAATGAAGGAAAGTAGCCACGGTAGAAAAACATAAGGTGTGCTATTCCCCCAGATTTGTACTAGCTTCATTTCCAGTTTGTGAAGACACAAGAGGTTCATGTTTTATAGACTGACCTCAAGAGGGATTCAGCATATGGTAGATGGAAAACAAAGCAGAATGTTTTTACTTTATTCTAAATCTGATATTGTCTTTTCTAGCATTCAATAGGCTTGAGTCACCTACTTGATAACTGTACACCTAAGCAAAGAACCTATAGGAAACCAGACACATACATGTATTCAAATCCCACCCCTACCACCAACTAACCATGTAAGTTTTGACAAATTATTTGTAAAAACACAAACTTCTGCACATATGTACAGTTTTAATAAGATTTTAACAAAAACATTATATATATACATATATATACATATATATACATACATATATACATATATAGTTTGTGACTGTGTGGGACCTTGAAAGGCAGCCTGTTTTGAA
This sequence comes from Mus musculus, assembly GCF_000001635.26. Classification (NCBI taxonomy): domain Eukaryota; kingdom Metazoa; phylum Chordata; class Mammalia; order Rodentia; family Muridae; genus Mus; species Mus musculus. The sequence goes on along the minus strand of NC_000083.6, from coordinate 3,049,412 downwards.
TAAGTGAGGCTTGCTCCATAAACCCAATAGAAAACTCTATAAGGGATAGAACAGTGAGCCATGTTCCCAGAGATAGTTGCCTGGCACCACAGAGCCCCTAACTCCATAATTCTGTGACTATCAGTCACACAGACCAGACCAAGCCCCAAGTTCCTGAAATTCTAGCTAGACTTCACCCTCACAGTTACCTGACAATAGCCAGGTATGTTCCTCCCCACAGCTACCCTGCAACTACAAGATAGCCCAACCCACTATAAAAGGGGCTGCTTGGCCCCTCCTCCCTTTCTTATGCTCTCACCTTTCTTACTCTCTTATCTCTAGCTCTCCTTCTCTCCCTCCCTTCCCCCCTCTCTCCACATACCATGGCTGGTCTCCCTCTTTCTACCTTCTCTCTTTCTCGCTGCCTTTCTACAATAAAGCTCTAAAACCATAGACTGTCTCTGTGCATCAAGGCCTGCCATGCTTGACCAATGGAATAGGATTTTTCCCTAAAGAGCCACCTCTAACCTCCTGCTGGAAGGCCTTCCTGCACTCTAGCCATGGACCTGACCAAAGATTCTCTCCCGCATGGGAATCACCCAGCGCCCCCTCTCCCCCTGCCCTCTCCTCTTTTATGCCCTGGGGTTGACCAAGCTGCCTCCAGGGTCCCCATTTTGTTCTCAGCTATTCCACAGCACCCAGCAGTCTGTGATGTCCGAGACTGAGGACCTGTTATCTCTGACCTCCGCAAGGCACAGTGACCTCAGACTGATCGCTGTCCACCTCTCTCTGCGGACCTGGGTTCAATGGCTTCCCACAGCAAGACACCTAACTGGGGCTGCGTGGAGAGCGCGGGGCAGTCCTCCATGTCTGCCTGTCCAGAGCACCGAAACTTTGGTGGGACACAGGTTCTCTCTCACCCTTTAATTCCCTGACACCCGCTACTCATATGTGCAATATGTGTAGGCAGGTTCCAGAGAAATCAAGAAGAGGAAAGTTGTGAGCCACTCTATGTGTTTCCTAGGGAAAAAAACATGTATTATCTATAAGAGCAGATTCAGCCTTCAATCCCCCATTTTAAACAGAGCCATACCAAGAGCTATGTTCCATGCACTTATGTAAAATACAATCAATTAGACTGTAGCAGCAACGTTCCTAAAAAGAGTTGTGACTTCCACTCAGCCTTCTGCTAGGCTGATTTCCTTATAAAAACTTCAGTGGTTATGGAGAAGTAGGAATCACAGGTCCAAGATCTAAGTACAATTTTCTTGGGCAAACTTTACAACCCTTAACACCATTTGTTCTTCCAACATCTCTGTTTGAGCAATGTCTTTGTGACTAAGAAGTATAAGGTTCTTTTAACATACTCTAAGCTACCACCAACCAGCATACTACATCTGAGGACAACAGCAGTGATTTCACTTCTGTGACTTATTGCTGCTATTGATGTTTCTATCAATGCATTGAGAGGTATCCATGACTGTCTGTATTCTGATACTATAAGAAATTCATAAGGCTGTAACTGGGTAAGAATGAGGAGGAGTAACCTAATTCTTTGTTCTCACAAGGTCATTCATACTTGGATACAGGGTGAACTATCTCTTAACTTCATGGAAATGTGAGTTGTGTTTTGGGTTGGCTACTGAGACATCTCATGGTGGTGTAGCATGGTTGCTAATGGTGTGTTAATAACAAAACGCTTTCTGCTGTATATATTCTAGCAACTGATTTTCGTGGCTCTGGTCATACTGTAATTTAATAATTTTATTTGTAAAAGGTAACAGGATTAGGGTAAGCTTAAAGTCAACTCTTCCCCTCTTCATGCCTCATTGTTCAGAGCACAATTGCAATCTATATATTTTGATCACATTTATATTTATCAAACATGTGGAAAGTAATAAGTAGTCCTTAAAGCACATTACAAGATCTAATAATGGCTAATTGTCCCAAATCTTTGCTTGGAACAATGGACATGAGTTTTTATATTTAAAGTGTTTAACTATGTTTTTAAAGACAAAACATACATAATCTACAATTCGGTAAAATTATGATCTCTTTTATAATTATCACAATTCTGGTTCTACAATATGGTTTCTGTTGTTGAGGGTACAAAATGACTCTAAGAGATGATTGCCCTTCCTGGATACATGTTTTTTCTATTGGACAATTGTCCTCTCATTAGATATGAATAAATTCACACCTGGCTATACTGCCATAAAATGACCACAGCAGAACATGTTAAATGTTAATATTCCTCCACAAAAAGAGATGATGAACTGGTCATCATAAATCAATTTAAAAATATTGGTGGGATTTGAAGATGTCCTCATGCAAACCAAGTAAGGAGTTCTTAGTGTGACTGCAATCTTCAGGGTCACTCCCACTCCCACCAGACATTCCTTACCAATCATTGGTAAGCACAATGACTTCATTAGTACACCAGGGAGAACTTCAGTAAATTTGAAATTTGTCATGGGTATCATATGAAGAGTAGATAGACATGGCTTAGTCTCCCCTCGCACAGGGAGAAAATCCTTACAATAAATAATAAATTTACTTGTTAATGGTACTATGTTTCATGGTAGCATGAAATAAAAAATATATGAGGATGTAAATATGGAAATTGTTTTAGTAAAGAAGGATTTATAGAAGATTAGGATAGGAGGATGTTATCAGAATAAAGATAAAAAATGTTAGACACTATTTGCAAAGTATGAAGCTTTGAGTACATTGTTTAAGAAATGTAAAGGATAAGACTTAGAGATAATGTTATGAAATTAACGTTTCTAAGATAAACAATTACAAAAACTGGCTAAAATGTATGTGAATCAACATTTATTTAGAAGTATCTGACTATTTGACATTAAACAGTAGTTAAAAGAACCAGACTAGTGTAACTGATCTTCTACATGTTTAACAACCACACTTGAAGCTATTCTAATGTGGTCAGAGGGACTAAAAGACAGCATAATTTCTCCCTTGCTCTTTAAGGTCTGTGAGGTCTGCAAGGACTGTGGGTCTTCTCTAAAAATGTTCTGCAACTTTGGGAAGTCACCTGCTCTCTTGTCTTGGAGGCTACCAAGAGTCCACTCTACAAAGAGGAGGGCAACATAGAGGAAAATATTCTTCAGTGCTTCAATGGGAAGCCCCAGGCAGCCCCAGCAAGGCCTTTGACTTATCTCACAGAGACAGGCAATGAATAAAGACAGGCTCCAAGAGTAAGAGATTCCTCCCAAGCCCAAGTGACTCCTGTAAATGTAACTGATTTTTAGCAGGACAAAAACAAGCAATAATTTTGGATACCTACTTGATCTTAAACACCCAACAGTAAACATAAAATTAAATAAAATTAAAATAAAAACAGTAAACATTAAAATGTAAACATTAAAAGGATTGGTATGATACTTTAACAATTAAAGGGACATAAATGATGTTTGGACAACTATTCCTCATTAATGATTCTCTTCCTCATAAGACCTGCCTTGGCCTACTTTACCTCTACAGTGTCTACACACAGCTGAGAAGCAGGCTTATCTGCTTAGATGCTGAGCCCAAATGTTAAAGCTCTATGTCTTACCTATAGAATACTGTGTCTGGAAGAGTATTTCACAGAGATGTAATGCGTCCTTACATCCTGTTTACTGAATAAAGTATGGAGCCAGATACTCAGTCACTATACTCACATGTTTGGGAAATTATATCCAAATTCTGATCTTGAAATTTTTCTAGACAAGGACTTAATAGAACTCCATATCTCTTTTAATGTGTCAACCAAGATGCTGACTTTAATTAACATCTTTTACAACATTTACAGGTGCCTGTCCCTTATACCAGAGACTAATGTAAGAAACTGTGGGTTGCAGTCATTTAATCCTTCTTTAGACCTCTGGTACTCTATAGTATTTCTCCTCATCAACATTGTCGCTTTATGTTCTTCACAATTTGTACTTATAATACCTCATTCAAATATCACTATCAAAAAATTTATGTTATCACCAAAAAGATGGATTATATATTGGATCTTTGCTATTTGTCAAGTTCTATTATGGCCCCATAGATGGATCCCCAGTGCCTCCCATTTCCTCATCTACATTTTGACATCTCTAAGCAGTTAAGAGAGATCTGTGCCCCAAAACTCCTAAAAGCGTTTTGGGTGATCTCTGAAAATGGGAATAATGAGCCTTCCAAGTATTCCCTCTTCTTAGCACTCTGGGCATTGTTTTTCAGGACTCAAAACTGAAATAGCCAGTTTGAAGTTCTCTCTACATCAGTTAACCTCTGAGTCTTACCATCTCTCAGAAAAACTTTAAAAATATTCAGATCAGCTTAACATCCTTTCCTCTGGTTGCTGTGGTTTTCTAAAACTAAGTAGGACTACATGTCCTTAGTGATAAGGATGGGATGTAGGCCCTCCTTGAACAATGCAACTTCCTCACCAATAAATTCAAATGGTTTTGAGATGGAGCTCAAGTTCACGGTGATCAGAGGAAACATTAATGGGTATGCCTCTTCCTATGGATGGACTGTTGGTTCCCTCCCACAGAAGTTCCTCGCCTTGATCACTGTTCCTCATTCATAATCAACCCTGTACTTATATTTTTTTTGCCAAGTATTTTGGATATTTTACTTACTGTAGACACCTTCATTAAAATAAACAGATGTCGAGCGTCGGCTGCCGTGCCTGAGTCGTCCGCTCGAAAATGGCGGAATACTTGGCCTCCATCTTCGGCACCGAAAAAGACAAAGTCAACTGTTCATTTTATTTCAAAATCGGAGCATGTCGTCATGGAGACAGATGTTCTCGGTTGCACAATAAACCGACCTTTAGCCAGACCATTGCCCTCTTGAACATTTACCGTAACCCTCAAAACTCTTCCCAGTCTGCTGGCGGTTTGCGCTGTGCTGTGAGCGACGTGGAGATGCAGGAGCACTATGATGAGTTCTTTGAGGAAGTCTTCACTGAGATGGAAGAGAAGTACGGGGAAGTCGAGGAGATGAACGTCTGCGACAACCTAGGGGACCACCTGGTGGGGAACGTGTATGTCAAGTTTCGACGTGAGGAGGATGCAGAGAAAGCCGTGATCGACTTGAATAACCGTTGGTTTAATGGACAGCCGATCCATGCAGAGCTGTCCCCAGTAACTGACTTCAGGGAAGCCTGCTGCCGCCAGTATGAAATGGGAGAGTGCACAAGAGGGGGCTTCTGCAACTTCATGCATTTGAAGCCCATCTCAAGAGAGCTACGACGGGAGCTGTATGGGCGCCGGCGCAAGAAGCATAGATCCAGGTCCCGATCCAGGGAACGGCGTTCCCGATCCAGAGACCGTGGACGCGGTGGTGGAGGTGGAGGTGGAGGTGGCGGAGGACGGGAGCGTGACAGGAGGCGGTCAAGAGACCGGGAGAGATCTGGACGATTCTGAGCCGAGCCCTTTTTACCGTGTGTCTGCTAGACAGTGTTGTAGTTGGTTGACAAGCCAGTTCATAATGGGATTTTTTTAAAAAAAAAAACAACAAAGATGGGTTTCTGAATAAACTTTGTAGTGATACAGTAAAAAAAAAAAAAAAAAACAAAAAAAAACAAAAACAGATGTCTCTCTATACCTGAACACGAATGTTCATGTAAGCTCCCCTATTTGTTCTCATCCAACAGCAGCTCCTTTCATTCCTGAGGCATCAGCTAGCCGATATTTGGGAGACTGTAGTGGAGTTCCACCTGCAAGGCGACTTCATAACTTTCACCCCAGACAAAATACATTTCATTTAACTAGTCCTGTGTTTTGTTCTGTTCCCTTCCTTCCATGTTCCCCATCCATGTGTTCCTTCTGAAGCTTATCTGAGTGTAGCACATATAACAGTATAACCACTCACTATCTTCCTTAATGACTGTGCCTGGAAGAAAAAAATCAGTAGAATTCTTTTATCTCAGTGTATTACAGTCCTTGACTTCATTCACTGTCACTCTTTCGTTACCCCTGTTGTGGTGTCCCTCCAACTCTAACATTCAAAGTGAAATACTCGTTCACTAGACACAAACCTTTTATTTTTCTCATTTTATACCTGATCATAATACTTTTGTGGACTCTACTTTTGCCTCTCCCACTAATCTGCACAGGAAAGATGGATTCCCCTTTTTAAACAGAATGCACCACCTCTTAAAAGTGACTGGTTTAACTTATTGCATGGAACTACTCAGTCTATCTGTTCATTAGATTCCATTGATTCCCTCGGAGCCAAGGCTGCCAATACGTCTCAGTCACTATGAAGCCACATCGCTCTCATGCTACAGCTTTATAGAATGACTGACTGCTTTATGGGCCTTTGCACATAACTGGCTCTTTCTGATTTATCAATATTCTCCATCCCCTACCATCTCCTTATACTTCCCTAATGCCAACTGATTAGCTACTGTTCTCCATCAACTTAACAAAAATTGCTTCCTTCCTATTCTGACACAATTCACCCCTGCAAAATACTTACAAACCCATTGAGACAAAAATCCTTCACCATTCTATCTGTGAGAGTCCATTTCTTTCTGATTCTTCTCTGGGTCTTCCTCTTTCACTTTGCCCAGCCCCCTCTGGAACCTTTTTTTTTTCTGTAGTAAAATCATATATTTTCAAGTCCATAGCAATCATTTTTCTATGGTTTCTTAAGAGCACAAGTTGGTAACCACATGATCCACCAACAGCTCACAAAGTTAAATCTCTTCTATCAATAATTCCTGAATTACAATGCTCATTTCCTAGTATTAGACAATATCAAAAAGAATAGTCACAAATTCTATATGGACGTAAACCAGATTCAGCACAAATCAAATTCTTTGATTTGATCTCAAGTGTAAAAGTGAGTGTACCAATGGACAGGACTTAGTACCTCTGCAGTGCAGCAGGTGTAACTGGCTCCTTCCCTGGAAAATTATATTCAAACTGTTACTGTCTCTCCTAAGGGAAGGGTTCAGGAAAGAACAGGGGGCTGAGAATGCTCCAGACACTGAAAAAGGAAGTGAGAGTGCATATGCATGGAGGGAATAAAAACCAACAATTGATGAGGTCACACACTGAACAGCTTCAGTTGCAGCTGATGCAGTGGCACTGACAGCACCTGCAGGTTTCTGTAAGAGGACATAGCACTGTGAGAGGCAGGTTATCACTTTGCAAACAGTAGTAATCTGCAACATCTTCTGAGAGCGTGTTTTCAATTGTCAAAAGAAAATCTGTGCCATAGCCACTATTGGAGAACCGGGATGGGACTCCAGGACGAAGAGTATTGCCTTCTGAAATAAGGAGCTTAGGAGGTTCCCCTGGCTTCTGCTGGTACCAGTTCATATCATCATCAATATCAGTGCGGGTTATGCATCTGATAGTGACTTTTTCTCCTGTAGCCATGGACAGGGATGTTGGAGACTGGGTCACAGTTGTTTCTGCCCTAGAATTTGTTTATGGAAGAAAAGTAAGAAAGACAAGTCAAATGTGCCATAATTAAATAAATGAAGACTCTCAACTTCTTTGGAAACTATAGGATTTTGTTGAGACTGTGAGCACTTAACAAATGTCATGAGAAAGAGAAACTGTTTTACTTACCAGAGACACAGAGGAGAAGAAGGCTGAGGAGAGGAGCTAGTGAGAGCATGGTTATGGCCTTGAGTGATAGCCATCTTCCCATGCAGCTTGATGGCATGCATTATATGTCATCAGAGAGGCTGATGTGGTAATGGGGGCATGCAAATTGTACCAAATATGATAGTGGGTATGGAGGCTTTGTTGAATGGACAGTGTGAAGCTTCACATTGAGTCTCTTCACAGCTGACCTGATACTCACATGACTAGGGTTCATCTGTTGCCATGGGAATGTTATTGATATTATTCTTCTCTTACATCACAAAATCCTGTCATTGGTGATAGAATGTGGTTAAGAGGGCTCCTCATTGGTGGCTGATTATGGGATGGATCCCAGGTGGGGTAGTCTCTGGATAGTCCATCCTTTCGTCTTAGCTCCAAACTTTGTCTCTGTAACTCCTTTCATGGGTATTTTGTTCCCTATTCTAAGGAGGAATGAAGTATCCACATGCTGGTCTTCCTTCTTCTTGATTTTCTTGTGTTTTGCAAATTGTATCTTGGGTGTTCTAAGTTTCTGGGCTAATATCCACTTATCAGTGAGTGCATATCTAATGACTTCTTTTGTGATTGGGTTACCTCACTCAGGATGATACACTCCAGATACATCCATTTGCCCAAGAATTTCATAAATTCATTGTTTTTAATAGCTGAGTAGTACTCCATGTGTAAATGTACCACATTTTCTATATCCATTCCTCTGTTGAGGGACATCAGCTACCAAACTCAGACACTATTGCATATGCCGGCAAGATTTTGCTGAAGGGACCCTAATATATCTGTCTCATGTGAGGCTATGCCAGTGCCTGTCTAATACAGAAGTGGATGCTCACAGTCATCTATAGGATCAAACACAGGACCCGCAATGGAAGAGCTAGAGAAAGCACCCAAGGAGCTGAAGGGGTCTGCAACCCTATAGGTGGAACAACAATATGAACTAACCAGAGCTTGTGTCTCTAGCTGCATATGTAGCAGATGATGGCCTAGTCAGCCATCACTTGGAAGAGAGGCCCCTTGTTATTGCAAACTTTATATGCCCCAGTACAGGGGAATGCCAGGGCCAAGAGGTGGGAGTGGGTTGGTAGGGGAGCAGGGCGGGGGGAGGGTATAGGGAACTTTCGGGATAGCATTTGAAATGTATATAAAGAAAATATCTAATAAAATAAATAAATAAATAAATAAATAAATAATAAAATACATATAAGTGCTTATTTACTGTAGCAAAAATGACACTTACTGCCCAACCTGGGGCTCCATCCCATATACAGAAACCTAACCCAGACACTATTGAGGATGCCAAGATGTGCTTGATGACAGGAGCCTGATCTGGCTGTCTCCTGAGAGGCTCTGCCAGAGCCTGACAAATACAGATGCTAGTGTTCAGAGCCAACCATTGGACTGAGCACGGGGACCCCAATGGAGGAGTTAGAGAAAGGACTGAAGGAGCTGAAGGGTTTTACAACCCTTAGGAAGAACAACAATATCAACCAACCAGACTCCCCCCCCCCCCAGAGCTCCCAGGAATTAAACCACCCACCAACCAAAGAGCACACATGGAGTGACCCAAGGCTCCAGCTGCATAAGTAGCAGAGGATGGTCTTGTAGGATATCAATGCGAGGAGAGGCCCTTGTTCCTGTGATGACTCATTGCCCCAGTGTTGGGAAATGCCAGCGCCAGGAGGCAGGAGTAGGTGGGTGGGTGGGGGGAGCACCCTCCTAAAATCAGGGAGAGGGGAAATAGAATGGTGGTTTCCAGAGGGGAAACCAGGAAAGGGGATAACATTTGAAAGGGAAGTAGATAAAATTATCCAATAAAAAATAAATTAACAAAATAAAACAAAAAATTTAAAAATTAAAAAAATAAAAATTCATAACTTAATCAACTAATAGCATGTAAATGAAAATGTGCTAACAAGCTAGCCAGGATGAAAATGATGATGAATTGATTTTGTGTGATTTGCTCACTTAATTACAGCTATATTTGAGGAAGTATTAATTGTTTAGACCTCAAAAAATTGAGTCTAAAATAGAATCTAGCTGGTGGATATAATGATGGATTGCAACCTCAAATAAAATGCATAGATATTTTGTATCAAATAGGGTTCTGTGTAGGGTCAATGCCCTAGTGTAGGGGTATGCTAGAATGGGGAGTTGGGAGTGGTTGGGTGTTGGGGTGAAGCACCCTCAAGAAGCAGGGTGAGAGAGGATGGGACAGGGTTTTTTTTTTTTCCCAGAGGAAAAACCGGGAAAGAGGATAACATTTGAAATGTACATAAAGAAAATTTCCAGTAAAAGAAAACAAAAACAAAAACAACAACAACAAAAACAAACAAACAAAGAAACAAACAAAAAATATATATGTTCATTAGCAGGAGTGGGAACCATTCCCTACCTTCCTTTACCCGTTCTGGAACAGATATCCATGACACTTCAGTGAGGACCATGGACACTGGGTCATCATAGCATAAACACCCCAACATAGTGTATGAATTCACATCAGTCATTGAATAAACCAGTATAAACAAGCAAGCAAAAATAGATGATAGATAGATAGATTTTTATGTGTAATACAATAAAAACATTCATTGTCCCTCTATTGGTGACTACTCAAGGGAAAAAAAAGAAAGAAAATGTCCATATGCAAAAATAAATGTTATCATTACCAGATGATCCAACAATCTCTCTCTCTATATATATATGTTATATATATATTGTTTATTCACAAAACATGAATGAACCTTTTGAGAAGCAGTTACAGTGTGAAAATTAATTCACTGAAGAACATGTACTGTGTGATTTCATTCAAATGAAATTTGAGAAGTGAAAATATATATATAAGTAAAAAAATATAAGTCTGAACTACCAAAATTCAGATTGTCACAGTGCTCCACTGTACTGTCACAAGCTCTACTGTTGAGTCACAATGCTCACTGTGGTGTCACAGTGCTCCACTGTGATGTCATAGTGCTCCATTGTGTTGTCACAGTGCTGCACTGTGAACCACAGTGCTGCACTGTGATGTCCCAGTGCTCCAATGTGGTATCCAGGTGCTCAACTGTGGTGTCACAGTGCTCCACTTTGATGTCAAAGTGCTACACTGTGATGTCACATGCTCTAATGTTGTGTTACAGTGCTACAGTGTGATGACAGAATGCTGCACTGTGGTGTCACACTGCTCAACTGAGGTTTCACAGTGCTCCACAGTACCGTCACAGTGCTCTACTGTGATGTCACAGTGCTCCACTGTGTTGTCACCATGCTCCCCTGTGCTGTCACAGTGCTGCCCTGTGGTGTCAAATGCTCTAGTTTGGTGTCACAGTGCTCCACAGTGGTGTCACACTTCTCCACTGAGATGTCACAGTTCTCCACTATACTTTCACAGTGCTCCACTGTGGTGTCTCACTGCTCCACTGTGATGTCACTGTGCTCCACTGTGCTGTCACAGTGCTGAACTTTGATGTCACAATTCTCCACTGTTCTATCACAGTGCTCCAAGGAGTTGTCACAGTGCTATACTGTGCTATCACAGTGATCCAGTGTGGTGTCACAGTGCTCCACTGTGATGTCACAGTGCTCCACTGCACTATCACAGTGCTCCACTGCACTGTCACAGTGCTCCACTGCACTGTCACAGTGCTGCACTGTGGTTTCACAATGCTCCGCTGTGCTGTCACAGTGCTCCACTGTCATGACACAGTTCTCCACTGTGGTGTCACAGTGCTCCACTATGATGTCACAGTGCTCCACTGTGCTGT